>NW_027221935.1:0-21770 GCF_041296265.1 Equus caballus
GAGACCAGTGTCCTTATCGACTTCGCGCCTGTCCTTCCAAGAAGCCGAGCCCACGGGTGGCGCTTCAGCGCCCCGACTCCCGGGCACCGCACGCCCAGGCTGGCCCCGTGCCCGGCACACACCGCCCGTTCCACGAACGCCTGAAGCGCACGAAGAGAGCCCCTCGCTCCCCGCGCCGCACAGCTGTCCCGCGACTGACGGGCACCTCTGGGCGCACAAGCCTATTCCTCAGGGACACGCTCGCCTCCCACCAGCCCCCACGCCCACGCCCCCCCAGGTACCTCTCTCAGATGGCATCATCTTCGCGGGCGCCCTGGTCGTCCGTGTCCGGCGAGCAGGAAGAGCGGGAGCTGAAGGACGGCCTCCTCAGGCTAGCGGCCGTGGCCGTGGGAGGGCCCGGGCTGCCGTGCCCAGCGGGGACACGGAGCGGCGTCCACGGACGCCGGGGGGAACGGACGAGCCCGGCCCGGGAGAGAGCAGCACAGCGCGGGCCGGACTCCGCCGGGCTCGGCTCTGGGCAGGCAGGCGCGGCTCGCCGACGCCTCCCACGCCTCCCAGGACGGCGGCCCAGCAGCCGCGCGCTCCTCTCCTCGCGCGCGCGCGCGCCCGCGCCGCCGCCCAGACGCTGCCCGGCCCTTGCCCGCCCCCCCTCTGGCGGTGGACTGCGGACAGCGACAGGGACACCCTCCTGGCACAACTCCTGCGGCCCCGCCCACACGCTTCGGACCTTCGCGGAGCGGGAAGGTGCGCTGACAGGGACGCAGGGCCCCGCTACGCTCGCTCTCGGGGAACTGCGGCCTCCTCCCTCGGCTTTCACTTGAATGTCACACCCGAAACCATGCAACCTCTACAAGAAAACATAGGCAGTATGCTCTTTGACATCAGTCTTAGCAGCCTATTTTCAAGTACCACGTCTGACTGGGCACTGGAAACAAAATACAAAAGGAACAAATGGGATCCTACCTCAAAGTCAAAAAAAAAATCCTCTGCACCGCAAAGGAAACCATCCACAAAACCAAAACACAACCTAACAACTGGGAGAAGATTCTTGCAAACCGTGTATCGGATAAGGGGTTAATATCCAAAACACAGAAAGAACTCATACATCTCAACAGCAAAAAAAATCAGCAACCCAATGAAAAAGGCGGGCAAAAGATCTGAGCAGTGATTTCTCCAAAGAAGGCATAGGGATGGCCAACAGGCATATGGAAAGGGACTCAACATCATTAGCGATCAGAGAAATGCAAATCACAACTACAAGGAGATGTCACCTTTACTCTGGTCAGAATGGCTCTAATTAACAAGACAAGAGACAAGTGTCAGAGAGGATGTGGAGAGAAGGGAACTCTCCTGCACTGCTGGTGGGAGGGCAGACTGGTGCAGCCACTATGGAAAGCAGGATGGAGTATCCTCAGAAAACTAAGAATACATCTACCTACCATACGTAGGATCCAGCTAGCCCACTGCTGGCTATTCATCCAAAGAACTTGAAAACACCAATGCAGAAAGACACATGCACCCCTAGGTTCACTGCAGCATTATTCACAACAGCCAGAACTTGGAAGCAACCTAGGTGCCCATCAAGGGAAGAATGGATAAAGAAGATGTGGGATGTATACACAATGGAACGCCACTCGGCCCTAAGAAATGATGAGATCCGACCATTTGTGACAACGTGGATGGACCTTGAGGGTATTACGTGAAGTGAAATAAATCAGAGGGAGAAAGTCAAACACCAAACACCGTGTGATCTCGCTCATATGTAGAAGATAAAAACAACGACAAACACACACAGAGCAAAGGAGATTGGACTGGTGGTCACCATAGGGGGAGGGGGGAGGGGAGAGAGCCAAAGGGGTGATGAGGCTCACATGGGAGGTGACGGACTATAATTAGTTTTCGGGTGGTGAACACGATGTAATCTACACAGAAGTCGAAATATATTACAACGTACATCTGAAAGCCATATCATCTTAGAATCCACTGTTACTGCAATAAAATAAAATAAAATAAAATAAAACAAATTAAAATAAAGAAGTGTAGGAGGCTCAAGAGGCTAACAGGCTTTTGAAAAGTTATTCTAGGGATTTTTATGGCTTAGCTCAGGGCGGCAGACACCAGCCTGAGACAGAGCTGTGACACAGCCACTAACTTCAACTCAACTATATTCCGACTGGAGGGAAATCAAAACTACCGTCATCATAATTTATTGAAGGCTTCACTTTGTGCCAGATCCTGTGCCGACTGCTTTGCACCAACTGTCTCATTCAATCCTCACATCCAAAAGGTAGGTTACCGTTATCCTCCCCACTGTAAAGGTGAGGAGGCGGAAGCAGAAAGATGGCAGTCTGCCTGGAATTCACAGAAGGATTCTCTAGGTAATGACATGACCTTTGGACAAGATTTCAAGGTTTAACACATTACAGTGGAGATGCAGATCCCAGTATCACAGAACGTGAAAAACACTGAGTCCTGCCAAATGTATTCAAACACTAATTATGGATCCTCACAAACTCTTGGCCTGTTTTCTCAGATGAGGGAAAACCCAGCGTGAAAAACCGTTGATGAGATGTCTGCAGAGGAGGACTACGTCTGGTCTTTAAAGCCGGGAACTATCCCAGTAGATTCTGAGTCAGTGGGTCCAGAGTAGGCCTTGAGCGTCTCTGTTCTTTTCAAAAGCCCCACAGGCTACACTTCCGCGCCCTTGGAGTTGGGAAGTACAGTCATGCCCTACATCGGGACGTTTCAGTCAACAACGGGGGTCCCATCAGATTAGTCCCATATGGCCTAGGTGTGTAGGAGGCTCTGCCATCCAGGTTTAGGAACTCCGTGGTGTTTGCACAGTCTCGAGATTGCCTGACCATGACACGCTCCTCAGAACTTATCCCCACCCTTAAGCAAAGCATGACTATACTGCCTTGGATTCTCCACGGTCCCAGACCCTGCACTCTTTAGATGACTGCACACGCAGAGGGCACCGTGTCTGAGGCAGAGAGCAGCTGGAATCACCAAAGCTCTCGACAGAGAGTCAAGGAAAGGCGTGCTCTGCTTACACGACTCTCTACTTTTCTCTGGGTCTGACCCATTTCATAGCTAATCTGCTTTTTCGAACCGAGCAGCTTTGCCAAAAAAAAAAAAAGAAGAAAGGAAAAACAGAAAGGTTACCAACAAACACTAAACAAACCAATATAAACAATACATATTAAATAAGCCTAACCCTACTATGCTACTGAAAAGGCTTTTTATTTCCCTGGGATAATTTGGACAGCATTAGATTGTTTTACCAAGAGCAGCCAAGTCCAGGGAGATTATTTCTAATTCCACAGTGCTGCAGATGCGGTCAGTAGCAACTGCAAGCCGGAAAGGAAACTAAGCAAAGTTGGGTGTAATCCATTGAAGTTCACACGTTTCACCAGGGACAGCCTCCAAGCCTTGAATACTTAGGTATGCATTTATCCATTTCTTTAATCAACCACTACTAACGCCTACTAAAGGCCAGACACTGCTCTAAGTACTTTACGGATATGAAATATCCTCTAACCTTTACACTCACCTACGGAGCGTGTATGATAATCAACCCCGTTTTACAGATCAGGAAACTGACACACAGAATGGTACAGTAACTTGCCCAAGTTCACACAGTCCGTAGGTGGCAGAGCCAGGACCCCATTTGACAGAGTCTGGCTCCGGAGGCCACGTTCTGAATCACCACGCTCAGTCTCCAAAAACCTAGAGAAAGCGCCAGCCTCAGTCGAAAAGTTTTGTTTTCCCCACCCTACAGTCCCTACGCGGCCCCAGTCTCCAGGGCATTCTTTCAGCTCCTCTGACAGGCCCTACTCCTCCCTTGCCCTGTCCCAACACTCTCCCGCACAAGTCCTCCTTTTCTTTGAGGCATCTGCTCTCAGCTTCAACATCACTGCCTAAGTCACCAAGTCTAACAGGAAATGCCGTCTTTCTCAACACTCAACACAAAATTGCTTTTACGTATCTCCTAGGTAATTGGTTGCTGCCTGTCTGTCCTTTCCAACCAGGCTGTGAGGGCCACTACGTCAAACAACCTGTCAGTCTTGCTCACCAAGTGTCCAGGCCACTGAACACGCACCGACCAGAGGAAAGGAAGGACTTGTCCCAACGTCAACTCTCCAGACTTTCTGTGGAAGGAGGGAACGAACGGAGCACCCTCCAGCCTCACGCTTTCTTTGCCAGACTTTCAAGTGTGGGGCACATACCTGTGCTCACAACGCTCCCCGGACAGCCCCCACTGCACCCCTAACAGGTAGACTTCTGCACAGTCACGGGCTTTGGAAAGCACTGGCTCTGCACACAACTATTATGTGGCCCTCGACAGGCCACTTCCCCCGAACCGGCCTGAGCTTCAGGGCCACAACAGGCTTCGTGAAAACCCCAACGGAACGTAGGCCTCGAAAAGAGGGAGACCTGCACTCCTCAGAACGCCTCGAGACCAGTGTCCTTATCGACTTCGCGCCTGTCCTTCCAAGAAGCCGAGCCCACGGGTGGCGCTTCAGCGCCCGACTCCCGGGCACCGCACGCCCAGGCTGGCCCCGTGCCCGGCACACACCGCCCGTTCCACGAACGCCTGAAGCGCACGAAGAGAGCCCCTCGCTCCCCGCGCCGCACAGCTGTCCCGCGACCTGACGGGCACCTCTGGGCGCACAAGCCTATTCCTCAGGGACACGCTCGCCTCCCACCAGCCCCCACGCCCACGCCCCCCAGGTACCTCTCTCAGATGGCATCATCTTCGCGGGCGCCCTGGTCGTCCGTGTCCGGCGAGCAGGAAGAGCGGGAGCTGAAGGACGGCCTCCTCAGGCTAGCGGCCGTGGCCGTGGAGGGCCCGGGCTGCCGTGCCCAGCGGGGACACGGAGCGGCGTCCACGGACGCCGGGGGAACGGACGAGCCCGGCCCGGGAGAGAGCAGCACAGCGCGGCCGGACTCCGCCGGGCTCGGCTCTGGGCAGGCAGGCGCGGCTCGCCGACGCCTCCCACGCCTCCCAGGACGGCGGCCCAGCAGCCGCGCGCTCCTCTCCTCGCGCGCGCGCGCGCCCGCGCCGCCGCCCAGACGCTGCCCGGCCCTTGCCCCGCCCCCCCTCTGGCGGTGGACTGCGGACAGCGACAGGGACACCCTCCTGGCACAACTCCTGCGGCCCCGCCCACACGCTTCGGACCTTCGCGGAGCGGGAAGGTGCGCTGACAGGGACGCAGGGGCCCCGCTACGCTCGCTCTCGGGGAACTGCGGCCTCCTCCCTCGGCTTTCACTTGAATGTCACACCCGAAACCATGCAACCTCTACAAGAAAACATAGGCAGTATGCTCTTTGACATCAGTCTTAGCAGCCTATTTTCAAGTACCACGTCTGACTGGGCACTGGAAACAAAATACAAAAGGAACAAATGGGATCCTACCTCAAAGTCAAAAAAAAATCCTCTGCACCGCAAAGGAAACCATCCACAAAACCAAAACACAACCTAACAACTGGGAGAAGATTCTTGCAAACCGTGTATCGGATAAGGGGTTAATATCCAAAACACAGAAAGAACTCATACATCTCAACAGCAAAAAAATCAGCAACCCAATGAAAAAGGCGGGCAAAAGATCTGAGCAGTGATTTCTCCAAAGAAGGCATAGGGATGGCCAACAGGCATATGGAAAGGGACTCAACATCATTAGCGATCAGAGAAATGCAAATCACAACTACAAGGAGATGTCACCTTTACTCTGGTCAGAATGGCTCTAATTAACAAGACAAGAGACAAGTGTCAGAGAGGATGTGGAGAGAAGGGAACTCTCCTGCACTGCTGGTGGGAGGGCAGACTGGTGCAGCCACTATGGAAAGCAGGATGGAGTATCCTCAGAAAACTAAGAATACATCTACCTACCATACGTAGGATCCAGCTAGCCCACTGCTGGCTATTCATCCAAAGAACTTGAAAACACCAATGCAGAAAGACACATGCACCCCTAGGTTCACTGCAGCATTATTCACAACAGCCAGAACTTGGAAGCAACCTAGGTGCCCATCAAGGGAAGAATGGATAAAGAAGATGTGGGATGTATACACAATGGAACGCCACTCGGCCCTAAGAAATGATGAGATCCGACCATTTGTGACAACGTGGATGGACCTTGAGGGTATTACGTGAAGTGAAATAAATCAGAGGGAGAAAGTCAAACACCAAACACCGTGTGATCTCGCTCATATGTAGAAGATAAAAACAACGACAAACACACACAGAGCAAAGGAGATTGGACTGGTGGTCACCATAGGGGGAGGGGGGAGGGGAGAGAGCCAAAGGGGTGATGAGGCTCACATGGGAGGTGACGGACTATAATTAGTTTTCGGGTGGTGAACACGATGTAATCTACACAGAAGTCGAAATATATTACAACGTACATCTGAAAGCCATATCATCTTAGAATCCACTGTTACTGCAATAAAATAAAATAAAATAAAATAAAACAAATTAAAATAAAGAAGTGTAGGAGGCTCAAGAGGCTAACAGGCTTTTGAAAAGTTATTCTAGGGATTTTTATGGCTTAGCTCAGGGCGGCAGACACCAGCCTGAGACAGAGCTGTGACACAGCCACTAACTTCAACTCAACTATATTCCGACTGGAGGGAAATCAAAACTACCGTCATCATAATTTATTGAAGGCTTCACTTTGTGCCAGATCCTGTGCCGACTGCTTTGCACCAACTGTCTCATTCAATCCTCACATCCAAAAGGTAGGTTACCGTTATCCTCCCCACTGTAAAGGTGAGGAGGCGGAAGCAGAAAGATGGCAGTCTGCCTGGAATTCACAGAAGGATTCTCTAGGTAATGACATGACCTTTGGACAAGATTTCAAGGTTTAACACATTACAGTGGAGATGCAGATCCCAGTATCACAGAACGTGAAAAACACTGAGTCCTGCCAAATGTATTCAAACACTAATTATGGATCCTCACAATCTCTTGGCCTGTTTTCTCAGATGAGGGAAAACCCAGCGTGAAAAACCGTTGATGAGATGTCTGCAGAGGAGGACTACGTCTGGTCTTTAAAGCCGGGAACTATCCCAGTAGATTCTGAGTCAGTGGGTCCAGAGTAGGCCTTGAGCGTCTCTGTTCTTTTCAAAAGCCCCACAGGCTACACTTCCGCGCCCTTGGAGTTGGGAAGTACAGTCATGCCCTACATCGGGACGTTTCAGTCAACAACGGGGGTCCCATCAGATTAGTCCCATATGGCCTAGGTGTGTAGGAGGCTCTGCCATCCAGGTTTAGGAACTCCGTGGTGTTTGCACAGTCTCGAGATTGCCTGACCATGACACGCTCCTCAGAACTTATCCCCACCGTTAAGCAAAGCATGACTATACTGCCTTGGATTCTCCACGGTCCCAGACCCTGCACTCTTTAGATGACTGCACACGCAGAGGGCACCGTGTCTGAGGCAGAGAGCAGCTGGAATCACCAAAGCTCTCGACAGAGAGTCAAGGAAAGGCGTGCTCTGCTTACACGACTCTCTACTTTTCTCTGGGTCTGACCCATTTCATAGCTAATCTGCTTTTTCGAACCGAGCAGCTTTGCCAAAAAAAAAAAAGAAGAAAAGGAAAAACAGAAAGGTTACCAACAAACACTAAACAAACCAATATAAACAATACATATTAAATAAGCCTAACCCTACTATGCTACTGAAAAGGCTTTTATTTCCCTGGGATAATTTGGACAGCATTAGATTGTTTTACCAAGAGCAGCCAAGTCCAGGGAGATTATTTCTAATTCCACAGTGCTGCAGATGCGGTCAGTAGCAACTGCAAGCCGGAAAGGAAACTAAGCAAAGTTGGGTGTAATCCATTGAAGTTCACACGTTTCACCAGGGACAGCCTCCAAGCCTTGAATACTTAGGTATGCATTTATCCATTTCTTTAATCAACCACTACTAACGCCTACTAAAGGCCAGACACTGCTCTAAGTACTTTACGGATATGAAATATCCTCTAACCTTTACACTCACCTACGGAGCGTGTATGATAATCAACCCCGTTTTACAGATCAGGAAACTGACACACAGAATGGTACAGTAACTTGCCCAAGTTCACACAGTCCGTAGGTGGCAGAGCCAGGACCCCATTTGACAGAGTCTGGCTCCGGAGGCCACGTTCTGAATCACCACGCTCAGTCTCCAAAAACCTAGAGAAAGCGCCAGCCTCAGTCGAAAAGTTTTGTTTTCCCCACCCTACAGTCCCTACGCGGCCCCAGTCTCCAGGGCATTCTTTCAGCTCCTCTGACAGGCCCTACTCCTCCCTTGCCCTGTCCCAACACTCTCCCGCACAAGTCCTCCTTTTCTTTGAGGCATCTGCTCTCAGCTTCAACATCACTGCCTAAGTCACCAAGTCTAACAGGAAATGCCGTCTTTCTCAACACTCAACACAAAATTGCTTTTACGTATCTCCTAGGTAATTGGTTGCTGCCTGTCTGTCCTTTCCAACCAGGCTGTGAGGGCCACTACGTCAAACAACCTGTCAGTCTTGCTCACCAAGTGTCCAGGCCACTGAACACGCACCGACCAGAGGAAAGGAAGGACTTGTCCCAACGTCAACTCTCCAGACTTTCTGTGGAAGGAGGGAACGAACGGAGCACCCTCCAGCCTCACGCTTTCTTTGCCAGACTTTCAAGTGTGGGGCACATACCTGTGCTCACAACGCTCCCCGGACAGCCCCCACTGCACCCCTAACAGGTAGACTTCTGCACAGTCACGGGCTTTGGAAAGCACTGGCTCTGCACACAACTATTATGTGGCCCTCGACAGGCCACTTCCCCCGAACCGGCCTGAGCTTCAGGGCCACAACAGGCTTCGTGAAAACCCCAACGGAACGTAGCCTCGAAAAGAGGGAGACCTGCACTCCTCAGAACGCCTCGAGACCAGTGTCCTTATCGACTTCGCGCCTGTCCTTCCAAGAAGCCGAGCCCACGGGTGGCGCTTCAGCGCCCGACTCCCGGGCACCGCACGCCCAGGCTGGCCCCGTGCCCGGCACACACCGCCCGTTCCACGAACGCCTGAAGCGCACGAAGAGAGCCCCTCGCTCCCCGCGCCGCACAGCTGTCCCGCGACCTGACGGGCACCTCTGGGCGCACAAGCCTATTCCTCAGGGACACGCTCGCCTCCCACCAGCCCCCACGCCCACGCCCCCCCAGGTACCTCTCTCAGATGGCATCATCTTCGCGGGCGCCCTGGTCGTCCGTGTCCGGCGAGCAGGAAGAGCGGGAGCTGAAGGACGGCCTCCTCAGGCTAGCGGCCGTGGCCGTGGAGGGCCCGGGCTGCCGTGCCCAGCGGGGACACGGAGCGGCGTCCACGGACGCCGGGGGAACGGACGAGCCCGGCCCGGGAGAGAGCAGCACAGCGCGGCCGGACTCCGCCGGGCTCGGCTCTGGGCAGGCAGGCGCGGCTCGCCGACGCCTCCCACGCCTCCCAGGACGGCGGCCCAGCAGCCGCGCGCTCCTCTCCTCGCGCGCGCGCGCGCCCGCGCCGCCGCCCAGACGCTGCCCGGCCCTTGCCCCGCCCCCCCTCTGGCGGTGGACTGCGGACAGCGACAGGGACACCCTCCTGGCACAACTCCTGCGGCCCCGCCCACACGCTTCGGACCTTCGCGGAGCGGGAAGGTGCGCTGACAGGGACGCAGGGGCCCCGCTACGCTCGCTCTCGGGGAACTGCGGCCTCCTCCCTCGGCTTTCACTTGAATGTCACACCCGAAACCATGCAACCTCTACAAGAAAACATAGGCAGTATGCTCTTTGACATCAGTCTTAGCAGCCTATTTTCAAGTACCACGTCTGACTGGGCACTGGAAACAAAATACAAAAGGAACAAATGGGATCCTACCTCAAAGTCAAAAAAAAATCCTCTGCACCGCAAAGGAAACCATCCACAAAACCAAAACACAACCTAACAACTGGGAGAAGATTCTTGCAAACCGTGTATCGGATAAGGGGTTAATATCCAAAACACAGAAAGAACTCATACATCTCAACAGCAAAAAAAATCAGCAACCCAATGAAAAAGGCGGGCAAAAGATCTGAGCAGTGATTTCTCCAAAGAAGGCATAGGGATGGCCAACAGGCATATGGAAAGGGACTCAACATCATTAGCGATCAGAGAAATGCAAATCACAACTACAAGGAGATGTCACCTTTACTCTGGTCAGAATGGCTCTAATTAACAAGACAAGAGACAAGTGTCAGAGAGGATGTGGAGAGAAGGGAACTCTCCTGCACTGCTGGTGGGAGGGCAGACTGGTGCAGCCACTATGGAAAGCAGGATGGAGTATCCTCAGAAAACTAAGAATACATCTACCTACCATACGTAGGATCCAGCTAGCCCACTGCTGGCTATTCATCCAAAGAACTTGAAAACACCAATGCAGAAAGACACATGCACCCCTAGGTTCACTGCAGCATTATTCACAACAGCCAGAACTTGGAAGCAACCTAGGTGCCCATCAAGGGAAGAATGGATAAAGAAGATGTGGGATGTATACACAATGGAACGCCACTCGGCCCTAAGAAATGATGAGATCCGACCATTTGTGACAACGTGGATGGACCTTGAGGGTATTACGTGAAGTGAAATAAATCAGAGGGAGAAAGTCAAACACCAAACACCGTGTGATCTCGCTCATATGTAGAAGATAAAAACAACGACAAACACACACAGAGCAAAGGAGATTGGACTGGTGGTCACCATAGGGGGAGGGGGGAGGGGAGAGAGCCAAAGGGGTGATGAGGCTCACATGGGAGGTGACGGACTATAATTAGTTTTCGGGTGGTGAACACGATGTAATCTACACAGAAGTCGAAATATATTACAACGTACATCTGAAAGCCATATCATCTTAGAATCCACTGTTACTGCAATAAAATAAAATAAAATAAAATAAAACAAATTAAAATAAAGAAGTGTAGGAGGCTCAAGAGGCTAACAGGCTTTTGAAAAGTTATTCTAGGGATTTTTATGGCTTAGCTCAGGGCGGCAGACACCAGCCTGAGACAGAGCTGTGACACAGCCACTAACTTCAACTCAACTATATTCCGACTGGAGGGAAATCAAAACTACCGTCATCATAATTTATTGAAGGCTTCACTTTGTGCCAGATCCTGTGCCGACTGCTTTGCACCAACTGTCTCATTCAATCCTCACATCCAAAAGGTAGGTTACCGTTATCCTCCCCACTGTAAAGGTGAGGAGGCGGAAGCAGAAAGATGGCAGTCTGCCTGGAATTCACAGAAGGATTCTCTAGGTAATGACATGACCTTTGGACAAGATTTCAAGGTTTAACACATTACAGTGGAGATGCAGATCCCAGTATCACAGAACGTGAAAAACACTGAGTCCTGCCAAATGTATTCAAACACTAATTATGGATCCTCACAATCTCTTGGCCTGTTTTCTCAGATGAGGGAAAACCCAGCGTGAAAAACCGTTGATGAGATGTCTGCAGAGGAGGACTACGTCTGGTCTTTAAAGCCGGGAACTATCCCAGTAGATTCTGAGTCAGTGGGTCCAGAGTAGGCCTTGAGCGTCTCTGTTCTTTTCAAAAGCCCCACAGGCTACACTTCCGCGCCCTTGGAGTTGGGAAGTACAGTCATGCCCTACATCGGGACGTTTCAGTCAACAACGGGGGTCCCATCAGATTAGTCCCATATGGCCTAGGTGTGTAGGAGGCTCTGCCATCCAGGTTTAGGAACTCCGTGGTGTTTGCACAGTCTCGAGATTGCCTGACCATGACACGCTCCTCAGAACTTATCCCCACCCTTAAGCAAAGCATGACTATACTGCCTTGGATTCTCCACGGTCCCAGACCCTGCACTCTTTAGATGACGGCACACGCAGAGGGCACCGTGTCTGAGGCAGAGAGCAGCTGGAATCACAAAAGCTCTCGACAGAGAGTCAAGGAAAGGCGTGCTCTGCTTACACGACTCTCTACTTTTCTCTGGGTCTGAACCATTTCATAGCTAATCTGCTTTTTCGAACCGAGCAGCTTTGCCAAAAAAAAAAAAAAAAGAAAAGGAAAAACAGAAAGGTTACCAACAAACACTAAACAAACCAATATAAACAATACATATTAAATAAGCCTAACCCTACTATGCTACTGAAAAGGCTTTTATTTCCCTGGGATAATTTGGACAGCATTAGATTGTTTTACCAAGAGCAGCCAAGTCCAGGGAGATTATTTCTAATTCCACAGTGCTGCAGATGCGGTCAGTAGCAACTGCAAGCCGGAAAGGAAACTAAGCAAAGTTGGGTGTAATCCATTGAAGTTCACACGTTTCACCAGGGACAGCCTCCAAGCCTTGAATACTTAGGTATGCATTTATCCATTTCTTTAATCAACCACTACTAACGCCTACTAAAGGCCAGACACTGCTCTAAGTACTTTACGGATATGAAATATCCTCTAACCTTTACACTCACCTACGGAGCGTGTATGATAATCAACCCCGTTTTACAGATCAGGAAACTGACACACAGAATGGTACAGTAACTTGCCCAAGTTCACACAGTCCGTAGGTGGCAGAGCCAGGACCCCATTTGACAGAGTCTGGCTCCGGAGGCCACGTTCTGAATCACCACGCTCAGTCTCCAAAAACCTAGAGAAAGCGCCAGCCTCAGTCGAAAAGTTTTGTTTTCCCCACCCTACAGTCCCTACGCGGCCCCAGTCTCCAGGGCATTCTTTCAGCTCCTCTGACAGGCCCTACTCCTCCCTTGCCCTGTCCCAACACTCTCCCGCACAAGTCCTCCTTTTCTTTGAGGCATCTGCTCTCAGCTTCAACATCACTGCCTAAGTCACCAAGTCTAACAGGAAATGCCGTCTTTCTCAACACTCAACACAAAATTGCTTTTACGTATCTCCTAGGTAATTGGTTGCTGCCTGTCTGTCCTTTCCAACCAGGCTGTGAGGGCCACTACGTCAAACAACCTGTCAGTCTTGCTCACCAAGTGTCCAGGCCACTGAACACGCACCGACCAGAGGAAAGGAAGGACTTGTCCCAACGTCAACTCTCCAGACTTTCTGTGGAAGGAGGGAACGAACGGAGCACCCTCCAGCCTCACGCTTTCTTTGCCAGACTTTCAAGTGTGGGGCACATACCTGTGCTCACAACGCTCCCCGGACAGCCCCCACTGCACCCCTAACAGGTAGACTTCTGCACAGTCACGGGCTTTGGAAAGCACTGGCTCTGCACACAACTATTATGTGGCCCTCGACAGGCCACTTCCCCCGAACCGGCCTGAGCTTCAGGGCCACAACAGGCTTCGTGAAAACCCCAACGGAACGTAGCCTCGAAAAGAGGGAGACCTGCACTCCTCAGAACGCCTCGAGACCAGTGTCCTTATCGACTTCGCGCCTGTCCTTCCAAGAAGCCGAGCCCACGGGTGGCGCTTCAGCGCCCGACTCCCGGGCACCGCACGCCCAGGCTGGCCCCGTGCCCGGCACACACCGCCCGTTCCACGAACGCCTGAAGCGCACGAAGAGAGCCCCTCGCTCCCCGCGCCGCACAGCTGTCCCGCGACCTGACGGGCACCTCTGGGCGCACAAGCCTATTCCTCAGGGACACGCTCGCCTCCCACCAGCCCCCACGCCCACGCCCCCCCAGGTACCTCTCTCAGATGGCATCATCTTCGCGGGCGCCCTGGTCGTCCGTGTCCGGCGAGCAGGAAGAGCGGGAGCTGAAGGACGGCCTCCTCAGGCTAGCGGCCGTGGCCGTGGAGGGCCCGGGCTGCCGTGCCCAGCGGGGACACGGAGCGGCGTCCACGGACGCCGGGGGAACGGACGAGCCCGGCCCGGGAGAGAGCAGCACAGCGCGGCCGGACTCCGCCGGGCTCGGCTCTGGGCAGGCAGGCGCGGCTCGCCGACGCCTCCCACGCCTCCCAGGACGGCGGCCCAGCAGCCGCGCGCTCCTCTCCTCGCGCGCGCGCGCGCCCGCGCCGCCGCCCAGACGCTGCCCGGCCCTTGCCCCGCCCCCCCTCTGGCGGTGGACTGCGGACAGCGACAGGGACACCCTCCTGGCACAACTCCTGCGGCCCCGCCCACACGCTTCGGACCTTCGCGGAGCGGGAAGGTGCGCTGACAGGGACGCAGGGGCCCCGCTACGCTCGCTCTCGGGGAACTGCGGCCTCCTCCCTCGGCTTTCACTTGAATGTCACACCCGAAACCATGCAACCTCTACAAGAAAACATAGGCAGTATGCTCTTTGACATCAGTCTTAGCAGCCTATTTTCAAGTACCACGTCTGACTGGGCACTGGAAACAAAATACAAAAGGAACAAATGGGATCCTACCTCAAAGTCAAAAAAAAATCCTCTGCACCGCAAAGGAAACCATCCACAAAACCAAAACACAACCTAACAACTGGGAGAAGATTCTTGCAAACCGTGTATCGGATAAGGGGTTAATATCCAAAACACAGAAAGAACTCATACATCTCAACAGCAAAAAAAATCAGCAACCCAATGAAAAAGGCGGGCAAAAGATCTGAGCAGTGATTTCTCCAAAGAAGGCATAGGGATGGCCAACAGGCATATGGAAAGGGACTCAACATCATTAGCGATCAGAGAAATGCAAATCACAACTACAAGGAGATGTCACCTTTACTCTGGTCAGAATGGCTCTAATTAACAAGACAAGAGACAAGTGTCAGAGAGGATGTGGAGAGAAGGGAACTCTCCTGCACTGCTGGTGGGAGGGCAGACTGGTGCAGCCACTATGGAAAGCAGGATGGAGTATCCTCAGAAAACTAAGAATACATCTACCTACCATACGTAGGATCCAGCTAGCCCACTGCTGGCTATTCATCCAAAGAACTTGAAAACACCAATGCAGAAAGACACATGCACCCCTAGGTTCACTGCAGCATTATTCACAACAGCCAGAACTTGGAAGCAACCTAGGTGCCCATCAAGGGAAGAATGGATAAAGAAGATGTGGGATGTATACACAATGGAACGCCACTCGGCCCTAAGAAATGATGAGATCCGACCATTTGTGACAACGTGGATGGACCTTGAGGGTATTACGTGAAGTGAAATAAATCAGAGGGAGAAAGTCAAACACCAAACACCGTGTGATCTCGCTCATATGTAGAAGATAAAAACAACGACAAACACACACAGAGCAAAGGAGATTGGACTGGTGGTCACCATAGGGGGAGGGGGGAGGGGAGAGAGCCAAAGGGGTGATGAGGCTCACATGGGAGGTGACGGACTATAATTAGTTTTCGGGTGGTGAACACGATGTAATCTACACAGAAGTCGAAATATATTACAACGTACATCTGAAAGCCATATCATCTTAGAATCCACTGTTACTGCAATAAAATAAAATAAAATAAAATAAAACAAATTAAAATAAAGAAGTGTAGGAGGCTCAAGAGGCTAACAGGCTTTTGAAAAGTTATTCTAGGGATTTTTATGGCTTAGCTCAGGGCGGCAGACACCAGCCTGAGACAGAGCTGTGACACAGCCACTAACTTCAACTCAACTATATTCCGACTGGAGGGAAATCAAAACTACCGTCATCATAATTTATTGAAGGCTTCACTTTGTGCCAGATCCTGTGCCGACTGCTTTGCACCAACTGTCTCATTCAATCCTCACATCCAAAAGGTAGGTTACCGTTATCCTCCCCACTGTAAAGGTGAGGAGGCGGAAGCAGAAAGATGGCAGTCTGCCTGGAATTCACAGAAGGATTCTCTAGGTAATGACATGACCTTTGGACAAGATTTCAAGGTTTAACACATTACAGTGGAGATGCAGATCCCAGTATCACAGAACGTGAAAAACACTGAGTCCTGCCAAATGTATTCAAACACTAATTATGGATCCTCACAATCTCTTGGCCTGTTTTCTCAGATGAGGGAAAACCCAGCGTGAAAAACCGTTGATGAGATGTCTGCAGAGGAGGACTACGTCTGGTCTTTAAAGCCGGGAACTATCCCAGTAGATTCTGAGTCAGTGGGTCCAGAGTAGGCCTTGAGCGTCTCTGTTCTTTTCAAAAGCCCCACAGGCTACACTTCCGCGCCCTTGGAGTTGGGAAGTACAGTCATGCCCTACATCGGGACGTTTCAGTCAACAACGGGGGTCCCATCAGATTAGTCCCATATGGCCTAGGTGTGTAGGAGGCTCTGCCATCCAGGTTTAGGAACTCCGTGGTGTTTGCACAGTCTCGAGATTGCCTGACCATGACACGCTCCTCAGAACTTATCCCCACCCTTAAGCAAAGCATGACTATACTGCCTTGGATTCTCCACGGTCCCAGACCCTGCACTCTTTAGATGACGGCACACGCAGAGGGCACCGTGTCTGAGGCAGAGAGCAGCTGGAATCACAAAAGCTCTCGACAGAGAGTCAAGGAAAGGCGTGCTCTGCTTACACGACTCTCTACTTTTCTCTGGGTCTGAACCATTTCATAGCTAATCTGCTTTTTCGAACCGAGCAGCTTTGCCAAAAAAAAAAAAAAAAGAAAAGGAAAAACAGAAAGGTTACCAACAAACACTAAACAAACCAATATAAACAATACATATTAAATAAGCCTAACCCTACTATGCTACTGAAAAGGCTTTTATTTCCCTGGGATAATTTGGACAGCATTAGATTGTTTTACCAAGAGCAGCCAAGTCCAGGGAGATTATTTCTAATTCCACAGTGCTGCAGATGCGGTCAGTAGCAACTGCAAGCCGGAAAGGAAACTAAGCAAAGTTGGGTGTAATCCATTGAAGTTCACACGTTTCACCAGGGACAGCCTCCAAGCCTTGAATACTTAGGTATGCATTTATCCATTTCTTTAATCAACCACTACTAACGCCTACTAAAGGCCAGACACTGCTCTAAGTACTTTACGGATATGAAATATCCTCTAACCTTTACACTCACCTACGGAGCGTGTATGATAATCAACCCCGTTTTACAGATCAGGAAACTGACACACAGAATGGTACAGTAACTTGCCCAAGTTCACACAGTCCGTAGGTGGCAGAGCCAGGACCCCATTTGACAGAGTCTGGCTCCGGAGGCCACGTTCTGAATCACCACGCTCAGTCTCCAAAAACCTAGAGAAAGCGCCAGCCTCAGTCGAAAAGTTTTGTTTTCCCCACCCTACAGTCCCTACGCGGCCCCAGTCTCCAGGGCATTCTTTCAGCTCCTCTGACAGGCCCTACTCCTCCCTTGCCCTGTCCCAACACTCTCCCGCACAAGTCCTCCTTTTCTTTGAGGCATCTGCTCTCAGCTTCAACATCACTGCCTAAGTCACCAAGTCTAACAGGAAATGCCGTCTTTCTCAACACTCAACACAAAATTGCTTTTACGTATCTCCTAGGTAATTGGTTGCTGCCTGTCTGTCCTTTCCAACCAGGCTGTGAGGGCCACTACGTCAAACAACCTGTCAGTCTTGCTCACCAAGTGTCCAGGCCACTGAACACGCACCGACCAGAGGAAAGGAAGGACTTGTCCCAACGTCAACTCTCCAGACTTTCTGTGGAAGGAGGGAACGAACGGAGCACCCTCCAGCCTCACGCTTTCTTTGCCAGACTTTCAAGTGTGGGGCACATACCTGTGCTCACAACGCTCCCCGGACAGCCCCCACTGCACCCCTAACAGGTAGACTTCTGCACAGTCACGGGCTTTGGAAAGCACTGGCTCTGCACACAACTATTATGTGGCCCTCGACAGGCCACTTCCCCCGAACCGGCCTGAGCTTCAGGGCCACAACAGGCTTCGTGAAAACCCCAACGGAACGTAGCCTCGAAAAGAGGGAGACCTGCACTCCTCAGAACGCCTCGAGACCAGTGTCCTTATCGACTTCGCGCCTGTCCTTCCAAGAAGCCGAGCCCACGGGTGGCGCTTCAGCGCCCGACTCCCGGGCACCGCACGCCCAGGCTGGCCCCGTGCCCGGCACACACCGCCCGTTCCACGAACGCCTGAAGCGCACGAAGAGAGCCCCTCGCTCCCCGCGCCGCACAGCTGTCCCGCGACCTGACGGGCACCTCTGGGCGCACAAGCCTATTCCTCAGGGACACGCTCGCCTCCCACCAGCCCCCACGCCCACGCCCCCCCAGGTACCTCTCTCAGATGGCATCATCTTCGCGGGCGCCCTGGTCGTCCGTGTCCGGCGAGCAGGAAGAGCGGGAGCTGAAGGACGGCCTCCTCAGGCTAGCGGCCGTGGCCGTGGAGGGCCCGGGCTGCCGTGCCCAGCGGGGACACGGAGCGGCGTCCACGGACGCCGGGGGAACGGACGAGCCCGGCCCGGGAGAGAGCAGCACAGCGCGGCCGGACTCCGCCGGGCTCGGCTCTGGGCAGGCAGGCGCGGCTCGCCGACGCCTCCCACGCCTCCCAGGACGGCGGCCCAGCAGCCGCGCGCTCCTCTCCTCGCGCGCGCGCGCGCCCGCGCCGCCGCCCAGACGCTGCCCGGCCCTTGCCCCGCCCCCCCTCTGGCGGTGGACTGCGGACAGCGACAGGGACACCCTCCTGGCACAACTCCTGCGGCCCCGCCCACACGCTTCGGACCTTCGCGGAGCGGGAAGGTGCGCTGACAGGGACGCAGGGGCCCCGCTACGCTCGCTCTCGGGGAACTGCGGCCTCCTCCCTCGGCTTTCACTTGAATGTCACACCCGAAACCATGCAACCTCTACAAGAAAACATAGGCAGTATGCTCTTTGACATCAGTCTTAGCAGCCTATTTTCAAGTACCACGTCTGACTGGGCACTGGAAACAAAATACAAAAGGAACAAATGGGATCCTACCTCAAAGTCAAAAAAAAATCCTCTGCACCGCAAAGGAAACCATCCACAAAACCAAAACACAACCTAACAACTGGGAGAAGATTCTTGCAAACCGTGTATCGGATAAGGGGTTAATATCCAAAACACAGAAAGAACTCATACATCTCAACAGCAAAAAAAATCAGCAACCCAATGAAAAAGGCGGGCAAAAGATCTGAGCAGTGATTTCTCCAAAGAAGGCATAGGGATGGCCAACAGGCATATGGAAAGGGACTCAACATCATTAGCGATCAGAGAAATGCAAATCACAACTACAAGGAGATGTCACCTTTACTCTGGTCAGAATGGCTCTAATTAACAAGACAAGAGACAAGTGTCAGAGAGGATGTGGAGAGAAGGGAACTCTCCTGCACTGCTGGTGGGAGGGCAGACTGGTGCAGCCACTATGGAAAGCAGGATGGAGTATCCTCAGAAAACTAAGAATACATCTACCTACCATACGTAGGATCCAGCTAGCCCACTGCTGGCTATTCATCCAAAGAACTTGAAAACACCAATGCAGAAAGACACATGCACCCCTAGGTTCACTGCAGCATTATTCACAACAGCCAGAACTTGGAAGCAACCTAGGTGCCCATCAAGGGAAGAATGGATAAAGAAGATGTGGGATGTATACACAATGGAACGCCACTCGGCCCTAAGAAATGATGAGATCCGACCATTTGTGACAACGTGGATGGACCTTGAGGGTATTACGTGAAGTGAAATAAATCAGAGGGAGAAAGTCAAACACCAAACACCGTGTGATCTCGCTCATATGTAGAAGATAAAAACAACGACAAACACACACAGAGCAAAGGAGATTGGACTGGTGGTCACCATAGGGGGAGGGGGGAGGGGAGAGAGCCAAAGGGGTGATGAGGCTCACATGGGAGGTGACGGACTATAATTAGTTTTCGGGTGGTGAACACGATGTAATCTACACAGAAGTCGAAATATATTACAACGTACATCTGAAAGCCATATCATCTTAGAATCCACTGTTACTGCAATAAAATAAAATAAAATAAAATAAAACAAATTAAAATAAAGAAGTGTAGGAGGCTCAAGAGGCTAACAGGCTTTTGAAAAGTTATTCTAGGGATTTTTATGGCTTAGCTCAGGGCGGCAGACACCAGCCTGAGACAGAGCTGTGACACAGCCACTAACTTCAACTCAACTATATTCCGACTGGAGGGAAATCAAAACTACCGTCATCATAATTTATTGAAGGCTTCACTTTGTGCCAGATCCTGTGCCGACTGCTTTGCACCAACTGTCTCATTCAATCCTCACATCCAAAAGGTAGGTTACCGTTATCCTCCCCACTGTAAAGGTGAGGAGGCGGAAGCAGAAAGATGGCAGTCTGCCTGGAATTCACAGAAGGATTCTCTAGGTAATGACATGACCTTTGGACAAGATTTCAAGGTTTAACACATTACAGTGGAGATGCAGATCCCAGTATCACAGAACGTGAAAAACACTGAGTCCTGCCAAATGTATTCAAACACTAATTATGGATCCTCACAATCTCTTGGCCTGTTTTCTCAGATGAGGGAAAACCCAGCGTGAAAAACCGTTGATGAGATGTCTGCAGAGGAGGACTACGTCTGGTCTTTAAAGCCGGGAACTATCCCAGTAGATTCTGAGTCAGTGGGTCCAGAGTAGGCCTTGAGCGTCTCTGTTCTTTTCAAAAGCCCCACAGGCTACACTTCCGCGCCCTTGGAGTTGGGAAGTACAGTCATGCCCTACATCGGGACGTTTCAGTCAACAACGGGGGTCCCATCAGATTAGTCCCATATGGCCTAGGTGTGTAGGAGGCTCTGCCATCCAGGTTTAGGAACTCCGTGGTGTTTGCACAGTCTCGAGATTGCCTGACCATGACACGCTCCTCAGAACTTATCCCCACCCTTAAGCAAAGCATGACTATACTGCCTTGGATTCTCCACGGTCCCAGACCCTGCACTCTTTAGATGACGGCACACGCAGAGGGCACCATGTCTGAGGCAGAGAGCAGCTGGAATCACAAAAGCTCTCAACAGAGAGTCAAGGAAAGGCGTGCTCTGCTTACACGACTCTCTACTTTTCTCTGGGTCTGAACCATTTCATAGCTAATCTGCTTTTTCGAACCGAGCAGCTTTGCCAAAAAAAAAAAAAAAGAAAAGGAAAAACAGAAAGGTTACCAACAAACACTAAACAAACCAATATAAACAATACATATTAAATAAGCCTAACCCTACTATGCTACTGAAAAGGCTTTTATTTCCCTGGGATAATTTGGACAGCATTAGATTGTTTTACCAAGAGCAGCCAAGTCCAGGGAGATTATTTCTAATTCCACAGTGCTGCAGATGCGGTCAGTAGCAACTGCAAGCCGGAAAGGAAACTAAGCAAAGTTGGGTGTAATCCATTGAAGTTCACACGTTTCACCAGGGACAGCCTCCAAGCCTTGAATACTTAGGTATGCATTTATCCATTTCTTTAATCAACCACTACTAACGCCTACTAAAGGCCAGACACTGCTCTAAGTACTTTACGGATATGAAATATCCTCTAACCTTTACACTCACCTACGGAGCGTGTATGATAATCAACCCCGTTTTACAGATCAGGAAACTGACACACAGAATGGTACAGTAACTTGCCCAAGTTCACACAGTCCGTAGGTGGCAGAGCCAGGACCCCATTTGACAGAGTCTGGCTCCGGAGGCCACGTTCTGAATCACCACGCTCAGTCTCCAAAAACCTAGAGAAAGCGCCAGCCTCAGTCGAAAGTTTTGTTTTCCCCACCCTACAGTCCCTACGCGGCCCCAGTCTCCAGGGCATTCTTTCAGCTCCTCTGACAGGCCCTACTCCTCCCTTGCCCTGTCCCAACACTCTCCCGCACAAGTCCTCCTTTTCTTTGAGGCATCTGCTCTCAGCTTCAACATCACTGCCTAAGTCACCAAGTCTAACAGGAAATGCCGTCTT
>NW_027221936.1:0-23447 GCF_041296265.1 Equus caballus
GAAGGCTTCACTTTGTGCCAGATCCTGTGCCGACTGCTTTGCACCAACTGTCTCATTCAATCCTCACATCCAAAAGGTAGGTTACCGTTATCCTCCCCACTGTAAAGGTGAGGAGGCGGAAGCAGAAAGATGGCAGTCTGCCTGGAATTCACAGAAGGATTCTCTAGGTAATGACATGACCTTTGGACAAGATTTCAAGGTTTAACACATTACAGTGGAGATGCAGATCCCAGTATCACAGAACGTGAAAAACACTGAGTCCTGCCAAATGTATTCAAACACTAATTATGGATCCTCACAATCTCTTGGCCTGTTTTCTCAGATGAGGGAAAACCCAGCGTGAAAAACCGTTGATGAGATGTCTGCAGAGGAGGACTACGTCTGGTCTTTAAAGCCGGGAACTATCCAGTAGATTCTGAGTCAGTGGGTCCAGAGTAGGCCTTGAGCGTCTCTGTTCTTTTCAAAAGCCCCACAGGCTACACTTCCGCGCCCTTGGAGTTGGGAAGTACAGTCATGCCCTACATCGGGACGTTTCAGTCAACAACGGGGGTCCCATCAGATTAGTCCCATATGGCCTAGGTGTGTAGGAGGCTCTGCCATCCAGGTTTAGGAACTCCGTGGTGTTTGCACAGTCTCGAGATTGCCTGACCATGACACGCTCCTCAGAACTTATCCCCACCGTTAAGCAAAGCATGACTATACTGCCTTGGATTCTCCACGGTCCCAGACCCTGCACTCTTTAGATGACTGCACACGCAGAGGGCACCGTGTCTGAGGCAGAGAGCAGCTGGAATCACCAAAGCTCTCGACAGAGAGTCAAGGAAAGGCGTGCTCTGCTTACACGACTCTCTACTTTTCTCTGGGTCTGACCCATTTCATAGCTAATCTGCTTTTTCGAACCGAGCAGCTTTGCCAAAAAAAAAAAGAAGAAAAGGAAAAACAGAAAGGTTACCAACAAACACTAAACAAACCAATATAAACAATACATATTAAATAAGCCTAACCCTACTATGCTACTGAAAAGGCTTTTATTTCCCTGGGATAATTTGGACAGCATTAGATTGTTTTACCAAGAGCAGCCAAGTCCAGGGAGATTATTTCTAATTCCACAGTGCTGCAGATGCGGTCAGTAGCAACTGCAAGCCGGAAAGGAAACTAAGCAAAGTTGGGTGTAATCCATTGAAGTTCACACGTTTCACCAGGGACAGCCTCCAAGCCTTGAATACTTAGGTATGCATTTATCCATTTCTTTAATCAACCACTACTAACGCCTACTAAAGGCCAGACACTGCTCTAAGTACTTTACGGATATGAAATATCCTCTAACCTTTACACTCACCTACGGAGCGTGTATGATAATCAACCCCGTTTTACAGATCAGGAAACTGACACACAGAATGGTACAGTAACTTGCCCAAGTTCACACAGTCCGTAGGTGGCAGAGCCAGGACCCCATTTGACAGAGTCTGGCTCCGGAGGCCACGTTCTGAATCACCACGCTCAGTCTCCAAAAACCTAGAGAAAGCGCCAGCCTCAGTCGAAAAGTTTTGTTTTCCCCACCCTACAGTCCCTACGCGGCCCCAGTCTCCAGGGCATTCTTTCAGCTCCTCTGACAGGCCCTACTCCTCCCTTGCCCTGTCCCAACACTCTCCCGCACAAGTCCTCCTTTTCTTTGAGGCATCTGCTCTCAGCTTCAACATCACTGCCTAAGTCACCAAGTCTAACAGGAAATGCCGTCTTTCTCAACACTCAACACAAAATTGCTTTTACGTATCTCCTAGGTAATTGGTTGCTGCCTGTCTGTCCTTTCCAACCAGGCTGTGAGGGCCACTACGTCAAACAACCTGTCAGTCTTGCTCACCAAGTGTCCAGGCCACTGAACACGCACCGACCAGAGGAAAGGAAGGACTTGTCCCAACGTCAACTCTCCAGACTTTCTGTGGAAGGAGGGAACGAACGGAGCACCCTCCAGCCTCACGCTTTCTTTGCCAGACTTTCAAGTGTGGGGCACATACCTGTGCTCACAACGCTCCCCGGACAGCCCCCACTGCACCCCTAACAGGTAGACTTCTGCACAGTCACGGGCTTTGGAAAGCACTGGCTCTGCACACAACTATTATGTGGCCCTCGACAGGCCACTTCCCCCGAACCGGCCTGAGCTTCAGGGCCACAACAGGCTTCGTGAAAACCCCAACGGAACGTAGCCTCGAAAAGAGGGAGACCTGCACTCCTCAGAACGCCTCGAGACCAGTGTCCTTATCGACTTCGCGCCTGTCCTTCCAAGAAGCCGAGCCCACGGGTGGCGCTTCAGCGCCCGACTCCCGGGCACCGCACGCCCAGGCTGGCCCCGTGCCCGGCACACACCGCCCGTTCCACGAACGCCTGAAGCGCACGAAGAGAGCCCCTCGCTCCCCGCGCCGCACAGCTGTCCCGCGACCTGACGGGCACCTCTGGGCGCACAAGCCTATTCCTCAGGGACACGCTCGCCTCCCACCAGCCCCCACGCCCACGCCCCCCCAGGTACCTCTCTCAGATGGCATCATCTTCGCGGGCGCCCTGGTCGTCCGTGTCCGGCGAGCAGGAAGAGCGGGAGCTGAAGGACGGCCTCCTCAGGCTAGCGGCCGTGGCCGTGGAGGGCCCGGGCTGCCGTGCCCAGCGGGGACACGGAGCGGCGTCCACGGACGCCGGGGGAACGGACGAGCCCGGCCCGGGAGAGAGCAGCACAGCGCGGCCGGACTCCGCCGGGCTCGGCTCTGGGCAGGCAGGCGCGGCTCGCCGACGCCTCCCACGCCTCCCAGGACGGCGGCCCAGCAGCCGCGCGCTCCTCTCCTCGCGCGCGCGCGCGCCCGCGCCGCCGCCCAGACGCTGCCCGGCCCTTGCCCCGCCCCCCCTCTGGCGGTGGACTGCGGACAGCGACAGGGACACCCTCCTGGCACAACTCCTGCGGCCCCGCCCACACGCTTCGGACCTTCGCGGAGCGGGAAGGTGCGCTGACAGGGACGCAGGGGCCCCGCTACGCTCGCTCTCGGGGAACTGCGGCCTCCTCCCTCGGCTTTCACTTGAATGTCACACCCGAAACCATGCAACCTCTACAAGAAAACATAGGCAGTATGCTCTTTGACATCAGTCTTAGCAGCCTATTTTCAAGTACCACGTCTGACTGGGCACTGGAAACAAAATACAAAAGGAACAAATGGGATCCTACCTCAAAGTCAAAAAAAAATCCTCTGCACCGCAAAGGAAACCATCCACAAAACCAAAACACAACCTAACAACTGGGAGAAGATTCTTGCAAACCGTGTATCGGATAAGGGGTTAATATCCAAAACACAGAAAGAACTCATACATCTCAACAGCAAAAAAAATCAGCAACCCAATGAAAAAGGCGGGCAAAAGATCTGAGCAGTGATTTCTCCAAAGAAGGCATAGGGATGGCCAACAGGCATATGGAAAGGGACTCAACATCATTAGCGATCAGAGAAATGCAAATCACAACTACAAGGAGATGTCACCTTTACTCTGGTCAGAATGGCTCTAATTAACAAGACAAGAGACAAGTGTCAGAGAGGATGTGGAGAGAAGGGAACTCTCCTGCACTGCTGGTGGGAGGGCAGACTGGTGCAGCCACTATGGAAAGCAGGATGGAGTATCCTCAGAAAACTAAGAATACATCTACCTACCATACGTAGGATCCAGCTAGCCCACTGCTGGCTATTCATCCAAAGAACTTGAAAACACCAATGCAGAAAGACACATGCACCCCTAGGTTCACTGCAGCATTATTCACAACAGCCAGAACTTGGAAGCAACCTAGGTGCCCATCAAGGGAAGAATGGATAAAGAAGATGTGGGATGTATACACAATGGAACGCCACTCGGCCCTAAGAAATGATGAGATCCGACCATTTGTGACAACGTGGATGGACCTTGAGGGTATTACGTGAAGTGAAATAAATCAGAGGGAGAAAGTCAAACACCAAACACCGTGTGATCTCGCTCATATGTAGAAGATAAAAACAACGACAAACACACACAGAGCAAAGGAGATTGGACTGGTGGTCACCATAGGGGGAGGGGGGAGGGGAGAGAGCCAAAGGGGTGATGAGGCTCACATGGGAGGTGACGGACTATAATTAGTTTTCGGGTGGTGAACACGATGTAATCTACACAGAAGTCGAAATATATTACAACGTACATCTGAAAGCCATATCATCTTAGAATCCACTGTTACTGCAATAAAATAAAATAAAATAAAATAAAACAAATTAAAATAAAGAAGTGTAGGAGGCTCAAGAGGCTAACAGGCTTTTGAAAAGTTATTCTAGGGATTTTTATGGCTTAGCTCAGGGCGGCAGACACCAGCCTGAGACAGAGCTGTGACACAGCCACTAACTTCAACTCAACTATATTCCGACTGGAGGGAAATCAAAACTACCGTCATCATAATTTATTGAAGGCTTCACTTTGTGCCAGATCCTGTGCCGACTGCTTTGCACCAACTGTCTCATTCAATCCTCACATCCAAAAGGTAGGTTACCGTTATCCTCCCCACTGTAAAGGTGAGGAGGCGGAAGCAGAAAGATGGCAGTCTGCCTGGAATTCACAGAAGGATTCTCTAGGTAATGACATGACCTTTGGACAAGATTTCAAGGTTTAACACATTACAGTGGAGATGCAGATCCCAGTATCACAGAACGTGAAAAACACTGAGTCCTGCCAAATGTATTCAAACACTAATTATGGATCCTCACAATCTCTTGGCCTGTTTTCTCAGATGAGGGAAAACCCAGCGTGAAAAACCGTTGATGAGATGTCTGCAGAGGAGGACTACGTCTGGTCTTTAAAGCCGGGAACTATCCCAGTAGATTCTGAGTCAGTGGGTCCAGAGTAGGCCTTGAGCGTCTCTGTTCTTTTCAAAAGCCCCACAGGCTACACTTCCGCGCCCTTGGAGTTGGGAAGTACAGTCATGCCCTACATCGGGACGTTTCAGTCAACAACGGGGGTCCCATCAGATTAGTCCCATATGGCCTAGGTGTGTAGGAGGCTCTGCCATCCAGGTTTAGGAACTCCGTGGTGTTTGCACAGTCTCGAGATTGCCTGACCATGACACGCTCCTCAGAACTTATCCCCACCCTTAAGCAAAGCATGACTATACTGCCTTGGATTCTCCACGGTCCCAGACCCTGCACTCTTTAGATGACGGCACACGCAGAGGGCACCGTGTCTGAGGCAGAGAGCAGCTGGAATCACAAAAGCTCTCGACAGAGAGTCAAGGAAAGGCGTGCTCTGCTTACACGACTCTCTACTTTTCTCTGGGTCTGAACCATTTCATAGCTAATCTGCTTTTTCGAACCGAGCAGCTTTGCCAAAAAAAAAAAAAAAAAAAAGGAAAAACAGAAAGGTTACCAACAAACACTAAACAAACCAATATAAACAATACATATTAAATAAGCCTAACCCTACTATGCTACTGAAAAGGCTTTTATTTCCCTGGGATAATTTGGACAGCATTAGATTGTTTTACCAAGAGCAGCCAAGTCCAGGGAGATTATTTCTAATTCCACAGTGCTGCAGATGCGGTCAGTAGCAACTGCAAGCCGGAAAGGAAACTAAGCAAAGTTGGGTGTAATCCATTGAAGTTCACACGTTTCACCAGGGACAGCCTCCAAGCCTTGAATACTTAGGTATGCATTTATCCATTTCTTTAATCAACCACTACTAACGCCTACTAAAGGCCAGACACTGCTCTAAGTACTTTACGGATATGAAATATCCTCTAACCTTTACACTCACCTACGGAGCGTGTATGATAATCAACCCCGTTTTACAGATCAGGAAACTGACACACAGAATGGTACAGTAACTTGCCCAAGTTCACACAGTCCGTAGGTGGCAGAGCCAGGACCCCATTTGACAGAGTCTGGCTCCGGAGGCCACGTTCTGAATCACCACGCTCAGTCTCCAAAAACCTAGAGAAAGCGCCAGCCTCAGTCGAAAAGTTTTGTTTTCCCCACCCTACAGTCCCTACGCGGCCCCAGTCTCCAGGGCATTCTTTCAGCTCCTCTGACAGGCCCTACTCCTCCCTTGCCCTGTCCCAACACTCTCCCGCACAAGTCCTCCTTTTCTTTGAGGCATCTGCTCTCAGCTTCAACATCACTGCCTAAGTCACCAAGTCTAACAGGAAATGCCGTCTTTCTCAACACTCAACACAAAATTGCTTTTACGTATCTCCTAGGTAATTGGTTGCTGCCTGTCTGTCCTTTCCAACCAGGCTGTGAGGGCCACTACGTCAAACAACCTGTCAGTCTTGCTCACCAAGTGTCCAGGCCACTGAACACGCACCGACCAGAGGAAAGGAAGGACTTGTCCCAACGTCAACTCTCCAGACTTTCTGTGGAAGGAGGGAACGAACGGAGCACCCTCCAGCCTCACGCTTTCTTTGCCAGACTTTCAAGTGTGGGGCACATACCTGTGCTCACAACGCTCCCCGGACAGCCCCCACTGCACCCCTAACAGGTAGACTTCTGCACAGTCACGGGCTTTGGAAAGCACTGGCTCTGCACACAACTATTATGTGGCCCTCGACAGGCCACTTCCCCCGAACCGGCCTGAGCTTCAGGGCCACAACAGGCTTCGTGAAAACCCCAACGGAACGTAGCCTCGAAAAGAGGGAGACCTGCACTCCTCAGAACGCCTCGAGACCAGTGTCCTTATCGACTTCGCGCCTGTCCTTCCAAGAAGCCGAGCCCACGGGTGGCGCTTCAGCGCCCGACTCCCGGGCACCGCACGCCCAGGCTGGCCCCGTGCCCGGCACACACCGCCCGTTCCACGAACGCCTGAAGCGCACGAAGAGAGCCCCTCGCTCCCCGCGCCGCACAGCTGTCCCGCGACCTGACGGGCACCTCTGGGCGCACAAGCCTATTCCTCAGGGACACGCTCGCCTCCCACCAGCCCCCACGCCCACGCCCCCCCAGGTACCTCTCTCAGATGGCATCATCTTCGCGGGCGCCCTGGTCGTCCGTGTCCGGCGAGCAGGAAGAGCGGGAGCTGAAGGACGGCCTCCTCAGGCTAGCGGCCGTGGCCGTGGAGGGCCCGGGCTGCCGTGCCCAGCGGGGACACGGAGCGGCGTCCACGGACGCCGGGGGAACGGACGAGCCCGGCCCGGGAGAGAGCAGCACAGCGCGGCCGGACTCCGCCGGGCTCGGCTCTGGGCAGGCAGGCGCGGCTCGCCGACGCCTCCCACGCCTCCCAGGACGGCGGCCCAGCAGCCGCGCGCTCCTCTCCTCGCGCGCGCGCGCGCCCGCGCCGCCGCCCAGACGCTGCCCGGCCCTTGCCCCGCCCCCCCTCTGGCGGTGGACTGCGGACAGCGACAGGGACACCCTCCTGGCACAACTCCTGCGGCCCCGCCCACACGCTTCGGACCTTCGCGGAGCGGGAAGGTGCGCTGACAGGGACGCAGGGGCCCCGCTACGCTCGCTCTCGGGGAACTGCGGCCTCCTCCCTCGGCTTTCACTTGAATGTCACACCCGAAACCATGCAACCTCTACAAGAAAACATAGGCAGTATGCTCTTTGACATCAGTCTTAGCAGCCTATTTTCAAGTACCACGTCTGACTGGGCACTGGAAACAAAATACAAAAGGAACAAATGGGATCCTACCTCAAAGTCAAAAAAAAATCCTCTGCACCGCAAAGGAAACCATCCACAAAACCAAAACACAACCTAACAACTGGGAGAAGATTCTTGCAAACCGTGTATCGGATAAGGGGTTAATATCCAAAACACAGAAAGAACTCATACATCTCAACAGCAAAAAAAATCAGCAACCCAATGAAAAAGGCGGGCAAAAGATCTGAGCAGTGATTTCTCCAAAGAAGGCATAGGGATGGCCAACAGGCATATGGAAAGGGACTCAACATCATTAGCGATCAGAGAAATGCAAATCACAACTACAAGGAGATGTCACCTTTACTCTGGTCAGAATGGCTCTAATTAACAAGACAAGAGACAAGTGTCAGAGAGGATGTGGAGAGAAGGGAACTCTCCTGCACTGCTGGTGGGAGGGCAGACTGGTGCAGCCACTATGGAAAGCAGGATGGAGTATCCTCAGAAAACTAAGAATACATCTACCTACCATACGTAGGATCCAGCTAGCCCACTGCTGGCTATTCATCCAAAGAACTTGAAAACACCAATGCAGAAAGACACATGCACCCCTAGGTTCACTGCAGCATTATTCACAACAGCCAGAACTTGGAAGCAACCTAGGTGCCCATCAAGGGAAGAATGGATAAAGAAGATGTGGGATGTATACACAATGGAACGCCACTCGGCCCTAAGAAATGATGAGATCCGACCATTTGTGACAACGTGGATGGACCTTGAGGGTATTACGTGAAGTGAAATAAATCAGAGGGAGAAAGTCAAACACCAAACACCGTGTGATCTCGCTCATATGTAGAAGATAAAAACAACGACAAACACACACAGAGCAAAGGAGATTGGACTGGTGGTCACCATAGGGGGAGGGGGGAGGGGAGAGAGCCAAAGGGGTGATGAGGCTCACATGGGAGGTGACGGACTATAATTAGTTTTCGGGTGGTGAACACGATGTAATCTACACAGAAGTCGAAATATATTACAACGTACATCTGAAAGCCATATCATCTTAGAATCCACTGTTACTGCAATAAAATAAAATAAAATAAAATAAAACAAATTAAAATAAAGAAGTGTAGGAGGCTCAAGAGGCTAACAGGCTTTTGAAAAGTTATTCTAGGGATTTTTATGGCTTAGCTCAGGGCGGCAGACACCAGCCTGAGACAGAGCTGTGACACAGCCACTAACTTCAACTCAACTATATTCCGACTGGAGGGAAATCAAAACTACCGTCATCATAATTTATTGAAGGCTTCACTTTGTGCCAGATCCTGTGCCGACTGCTTTGCACCAACTGTCTCATTCAATCCTCACATCCAAAAGGTAGGTTACCGTTATCCTCCCCACTGTAAAGGTGAGGAGGCGGAAGCAGAAAGATGGCAGTCTGCCTGGAATTCACAGAAGGATTCTCTAGGTAATGACATGACCTTTGGACAAGATTTCAAGGTTTAACACATTACAGTGGAGATGCAGATCCCAGTATCACAGAACGTGAAAAACACTGAGTCCTGCCAAATGTATTCAAACACTAATTATGGATCCTCACAATCTCTTGGCCTGTTTTCTCAGATGAGGGAAAACCCAGCGTGAAAAACCGTTGATGAGATGTCTGCAGAGGAGGACTACGTCTGGTCTTTAAAGCCGGGAACTATCCCAGTAGATTCTGAGTCAGTGGGTCCAGAGTAGGCCTTGAGCGTCTCTGTTCTTTTCAAAAGCCCCACAGGCTACACTTCCGCGCCCTTGGAGTTGGGAAGTACAGTCATGCCCTACATCGGGACGTTTCAGTCAACAACGGGGGTCCCATCAGATTAGTCCCATATGGCCTAGGTGTGTAGGAGGCTCTGCCATCCAGGTTTAGGAACTCCGTGGTGTTTGCACAGTCTCGAGATTGCCTGACCATGACACGCTCCTCAGAACTTATCCCCACCCTTAAGCAAAGCATGACTATACTGCCTTGGATTCTCCACGGTCCCAGACCCTGCACTCTTTAGATGACGGCACACGCAGAGGGCACCGTGTCTGAGGCAGAGAGCAGCTGGAATCACAAAAGCTCTCGACAGAGAGTCAAGGAAAGGCGTGCTCTGCTTACACGACTCTCTACTTTTCTCTGGGTCTGAACCATTTCATAGCTAATCTGCTTTTTCGAACCGAGCAGCTTTGCCAAAAAAAAAAAAAAAAGAAAAGGAAAAACAGAAAGGTTACCAACAAACACTAAACAAACCAATATAAACAATACATATTAAATAAGCCTAACCCTACTATGCTACTGAAAAGGCTTTTATTTCCCTGGGATAATTTGGACAGCATTAGATTGTTTTACCAAGAGCAGCCAAGTCCAGGGAGATTATTTCTAATTCCACAGTGCTGCAGATGCGGTCAGTAGCAACTGCAAGCCGGAAAGGAAACTAAGCAAAGTTGGGTGTAATCCATTGAAGTTCACACGTTTCACCAGGGACAGCCTCCAAGCCTTGAATACTTAGGTATGCATTTATCCATTTCTTTAATCAACCACTACTAACGCCTACTAAAGGCCAGACACTGCTCTAAGTACTTTACGGATATGAAATATCCTCTAACCTTTACACTCACCTACGGAGCGTGTATGATAATCAACCCCGTTTTACAGATCAGGAAACTGACACACAGAATGGTACAGTAACTTGCCCAAGTTCACACAGTCCGTAGGTGGCAGAGCCAGGACCCCATTTGACAGAGTCTGGCTCCGGAGGCCACGTTCTGAATCACCACGCTCAGTCTCCAAAAACCTAGAGAAAGCGCCAGCCTCAGTCGAAAAGTTTTGTTTTCCCCACCCTACAGTCCCTACGCGGCCCCAGTCTCCAGGGCATTCTTTCAGCTCCTCTGACAGGCCCTACTCCTCCCTTGCCCTGTCCCAACACTCTCCCGCACAAGTCCTCCTTTTCTTTGAGGCATCTGCTCTCAGCTTCAACATCACTGCCTAAGTCACCAAGTCTAACAGGAAATGCCGTCTTTCTCAACACTCAACACAAAATTGCTTTTACGTATCTCCTAGGTAATTGGTTGCTGCCTGTCTGTCCTTTCCAACCAGGCTGTGAGGGCCACTACGTCAAACAACCTGTCAGTCTTGCTCACCAAGTGTCCAGGCCACTGAACACGCACCGACCAGAGGAAAGGAAGGACTTGTCCCAACGTCAACTCTCCAGACTTTCTGTGGAAGGAGGGAACGAACGGAGCACCCTCCAGCCTCACGCTTTCTTTGCCAGACTTTCAAGTGTGGGGCACATACCTGTGCTCACAACGCTCCCCGGACAGCCCCCACTGCACCCCTAACAGGTAGACTTCTGCACAGTCACGGGCTTTGGAAAGCACTGGCTCTGCACACAACTATTATGTGGCCCTCGACAGGCCACTTCCCCCGAACCGGCCTGAGCTTCAGGGCCACAACAGGCTTCGTGAAAACCCCAACGGAACGTAGCCTCGAAAAGAGGGAGACCTGCACTCCTCAGAACGCCTCGAGACCAGTGTCCTTATCGACTTCGCGCCTGTCCTTCCAAGAAGCCGAGCCCACGGGTGGCGCTTCAGCGCCCGACTCCCGGGCACCGCACGCCCAGGCTGGCCCCGTGCCCGGCACACACCGCCCGTTCCACGAACGCCTGAAGCGCACGAAGAGAGCCCCTCGCTCCCCGCGCCGCACAGCTGTCCCGCGACCTGACGGGCACCTCTGGGCGCACAAGCCTATTCCTCAGGGACACGCTCGCCTCCCACCAGCCCCCACGCCCACGCCCCCCCAGGTACCTCTCTCAGATGGCATCATCTTCGCGGGCGCCCTGGTCGTCCGTGTCCGGCGAGCAGGAAGAGCGGGAGCTGAAGGACGGCCTCCTCAGGCTAGCGGCCGTGGCCGTGGAGGGCCCGGGCTGCCGTGCCCAGCGGGGACACGGAGCGGCGTCCACGGACGCCGGGGGAACGGACGAGCCCGGCCCGGGAGAGAGCAGCACAGCGCGGCCGGACTCCGCCGGGCTCGGCTCTGGGCAGGCAGGCGCGGCTCGCCGACGCCTCCCACGCCTCCCAGGACGGCGGCCCAGCAGCCGCGCGCTCCTCTCCTCGCGCGCGCGCGCGCCCGCGCCGCCGCCCAGACGCTGCCCGGCCCTTGCCCCGCCCCCCCTCTGGCGGTGGACTGCGGACAGCGACAGGGACACCCTCCTGGCACAACTCCTGCGGCCCCGCCCACACGCTTCGGACCTTCGCGGAGCGGGAAGGTGCGCTGACAGGGACGCAGGGGCCCCGCTACGCTCGCTCTCGGGGAACTGCGGCCTCCTCCCTCGGCTTTCACTTGAATGTCACACCCGAAACCATGCAACCTCTACAAGAAAACATAGGCAGTATGCTCTTTGACATCAGTCTTAGCAGCCTATTTTCAAGTACCACGTCTGACTGGGCACTGGAAACAAAATACAAAAGGAACAAATGGGATCCTACCTCAAAGTCAAAAAAAAATCCTCTGCACCGCAAAGGAAACCATCCACAAAACCAAAACACAACCTAACAACTGGGAGAAGATTCTTGCAAACCGTGTATCGGATAAGGGGTTAATATCCAAAACACAGAAAGAACTCATACATCTCAACAGCAAAAAAAATCAGCAACCCAATGAAAAAGGCGGGCAAAAGATCTGAGCAGTGATTTCTCCAAAGAAGGCATAGGGATGGCCAACAGGCATATGGAAAGGGACTCAACATCATTAGCGATCAGAGAAATGCAAATCACAACTACAAGGAGATGTCACCTTTACTCTGGTCAGAATGGCTCTAATTAACAAGACAAGAGACAAGTGTCAGAGAGGATGTGGAGAGAAGGGAACTCTCCTGCACTGCTGGTGGGAGGGCAGACTGGTGCAGCCACTATGGAAAGCAGGATGGAGTATCCTCAGAAAACTAAGAATACATCTACCTACCATACGTAGGATCCAGCTAGCCCACTGCTGGCTATTCATCCAAAGAACTTGAAAACACCAATGCAGAAAGACACATGCACCCCTAGGTTCACTGCAGCATTATTCACAACAGCCAGAACTTGGAAGCAACCTAGGTGCCCATCAAGGGAAGAATGGATAAAGAAGATGTGGGATGTATACACAATGGAACGCCACTCGGCCCTAAGAAATGATGAGATCCGACCATTTGTGACAACGTGGATGGACCTTGAGGGTATTACGTGAAGTGAAATAAATCAGAGGGAGAAAGTCAAACACCAAACACCGTGTGATCTCGCTCATATGTAGAAGATAAAAACAACGACAAACACACACAGAGCAAAGGAGATTGGACTGGTGGTCACCATAGGGGGAGGGGGGAGGGGAGAGAGCCAAAGGGGTGATGAGGCTCACATGGGAGGTGACGGACTATAATTAGTTTTCGGGTGGTGAACACGATGTAATCTACACAGAAGTCGAAATATATTACAACGTACATCTGAAAGCCATATCATCTTAGAATCCACTGTTACTGCAATAAAATAAAATAAAATAAAATAAAACAAATTAAAATAAAGAAGTGTAGGAGGCTCAAGAGGCTAACAGGCTTTTGAAAAGTTATTCTAGGGATTTTTATGGCTTAGCTCAGGGCGGCAGACACCAGCCTGAGACAGAGCTGTGACACAGCCACTAACTTCAACTCAACTATATTCCGACTGGAGGGAAATCAAAACTACCGTCATCATAATTTATTGAAGGCTTCACTTTGTGCCAGATCCTGTGCCGACTGCTTTGCACCAACTGTCTCATTCAATCCTCACATCCAAAAGGTAGGTTACCGTTATCCTCCCCACTGTAAAGGTGAGGAGGCGGAAGCAGAAAGATGGCAGTCTGCCTGGAATTCACAGAAGGATTCTCTAGGTAATGACATGACCTTTGGACAAGATTTCAAGGTTTAACACATTACAGTGGAGATGCAGATCCCAGTATCACAGAACGTGAAAAACACTGAGTCCTGCCAAATGTATTCAAACACTAATTATGGATCCTCACAATCTCTTGGCCTGTTTTCTCAGATGAGGGAAAACCCAGCGTGAAAAACCGTTGATGAGATGTCTGCAGAGGAGGACTACGTCTGGTCTTTAAAGCCGGGAACTATCCCAGTAGATTCTGAGTCAGTGGGTCCAGAGTAGGCCTTGAGCGTCTCTGTTCTTTTCAAAAGCCCCACAGGCTACACTTCCGCGCCCTTGGAGTTGGGAAGTACAGTCATGCCCTACATCGGGACGTTTCAGTCAACAACGGGGGTCCCATCAGATTAGTCCCATATGGCCTAGGTGTGTAGGAGGCTCTGCCATCCAGGTTTAGGAACTCCGTGGTGTTTGCACAGTCTCGAGATTGCCTGACCATGACACGCTCCTCAGAACTTATCCCCACCCTTAAGCAAAGCATGACTATACTGCCTTGGATTCTCCACGGTCCCAGACCCTGCACTCTTTAGATGACGGCACACGCAGAGGGCACCATGTCTGAGGCAGAGAGCAGCTGGAATCACAAAAGCTCTCAACAGAGAGTCAAGGAAAGGCGTGCTCTGCTTACACGACTCTCTACTTTTCTCTGGGTCTGAACCATTTCATAGCTAATCTGCTTTTTCGAACCGAGCAGCTTTGCCAAAAAAAAAAAAAAAAGAAAAGGAAAAACAGAAAGGTTACCAACAAACACTAAACAAACCAATATAAACAATACATATTAAATAAGCCTAACCCTACTATGCTACTGAAAAGGCTTTTATTTCCCTGGGATAATTTGGACAGCATTAGATTGTTTTACCAAGAGCAGCCAAGTCCAGGGAGATTATTTCTAATTCCACAGTGCTGCAGATGCGGTCAGTAGCAACTGCAAGCCGGAAAGGAAACTAAGCAAAGTTGGGTGTAATCCATTGAAGTTCACACGTTTCACCAGGGACAGCCTCCAAGCCTTGAATACTTAGGTATGCATTTATCCATTTCTTTAATCAACCACTACTAACGCCTACTAAAGGCCAGACACTGCTCTAAGTACTTTACGGATATGAAATATCCTCTAACCTTTACACTCACCTACGGAGCGTGTATGATAATCAACCCCGTTTTACAGATCAGGAAACTGACACACAGAATGGTACAGTAACTTGCCCAAGTTCACACAGTCCGTAGGTGGCAGAGCCAGGACCCCATTTGACAGAGTCTGGCTCCGGAGGCCACGTTCTGAATCACCACGCTCAGTCTCCAAAAACCTAGAGAAAGCGCCAGCCTCAGTCGAAAAGTTTTGTTTTCCCCACCCTACAGTCCCTACGCGGCCCCAGTCTCCAGGGCATTCTTTCAGCTCCTCTGACAGGCCCTACTCCTCCCTTGCCCTGTCCCAACACTCTCCCGCACAAGTCCTCCTTTTCTTTGAGGCATCTGCTCTCAGCTTCAACATCACTGCCTAAGTCACCAAGTCTAACAGGAAATGCCGTCTTTCTCAACACTCAACACAAAATTGCTTTTACGTATCTCCTAGGTAATTGGTTGCTGCCTGTCTGTCCTTTCCAACCAGGCTGTGAGGGCCACTACGTCAAACAACCTGTCAGTCTTGCTCACCAAGTGTCCAGGCCACTGAACACGCACCGACCAGAGGAAAGGAAGGACTTGTCCCAACGTCAACTCTCCAGACTTTCTGTGGAAGGAGGGAACGAACGGAGCACCCTCCAGCCTCACGCTTTCTTTGCCAGACTTTCAAGTGTGGGGCACATACCTGTGCTCACAACGCTCCCCGGACAGCCCCCACTGCACCCCTAACAGGTAGACTTCTGCACAGTCACGGGCTTTGGAAAGCACTGGCTCTGCACACAACTATTATGTGGCCCTCGACAGGCCACTTCCCCCGAACCGGCCTGAGCTTCAGGGCCACAACAGGCTTCGTGAAAACCCCAACGGAACGTAGCCTCGAAAAGAGGGAGACCTGCACTCCTCAGAACGCCTCGAGACCAGTGTCCTTATCGACTTCGCGTCTGTCCTTCCAAGAAGACGAGCCCACGGGTGGCGCTTCAGCGCCCGACTCCCGGGCACCGCACGCCCAGGCTGGCCCCGTGCCCGGCACACACCGCCCGTTCCACGAACGCCTGAAGCGCACGAAGAGAGCCCCTCGCTCCCCGCGCCGCACAGCTGTCCCGCGACCTGACGGGCACCTCTGGGCGCACAAGCCTATTCCTCAGGGACACGCTCGCCTCCCACCAGCCCCCACGCCCACGCCCCCCCAGGTACCTCTCTCAGATGGCATCATCTTCGCGGGCGCCCTGGTCGTCCGTGTCCGGCGAGCAGGAAGAGCGGGAGCTGAAGGACGGCCTCCTCAGGCTAGCGGCCGTGGCCGTGGAGGGCCCGGGCTGCCGTGCCCAGCGGGGACACGGAGCGGCGTCCACGGACGCCGGGGGAACGGACGAGCCCGGCCCGGGAGAGAGCAGCACAGCGCGGCCGGACTCCGCCGGGCTCGGCTCTGGGCAGGCAGGCGCGGCTCGCCGACGCCTCCCACGCCTCCCAGGACGGCGGCCCAGCAGCCGCGCGCTCCTCTCCTCGCGCGCGCGCGCGCCCGCGCCGCCGCCCAGACGCTGCCCGGCCCTTGCCCCGCCCCCCCTCTGGCGGTGGACTGCGGACAGCGACAGGGACACCCTCCTGGCACAACTCCTGCGGCCCCGCCCACACGCTTCGGACCTTCGCGGAGCGGGAAGGTGCGCTGACAGGGACGCAGGGGCCCCGCTACGCTCGCTCTCGGGGAACTGCGGCCTCCTCCCTCGGCTTTCACTTGAATGTCACACCCGAAACCATGCAACCTCTACAAGAAAACATAGGCAGTATGCTCTTTGACATCAGTCTTAGCAGCCTATTTTCAAGTACCACGTCTGACTGGGCACTGGAAACAAAATACAAAAGGAACAAATGGGATCCTACCTCAAAGTCAAAAAAAAATCCTCTGCACCGCAAAGGAAACCATCCACAAAACCAAAACACAACCTAACAACTGGGAGAAGATTCTTGCAAACCGTGTATCGGATAAGGGGTTAATATCCAAAACACAGAAAGAACTCATACATCTCAACAGCAAAAAAAATCAGCAACCCAATGAAAAAGGCGGGCAAAAGATCTGAGCAGTGATTTCTCCAAAGAAGGCATAGGGATGGCCAACAGGCATATGGAAAGGGACTCAACATCATTAGCGATCAGAGAAATGCAAATCACAACTACAAGGAGATGTCACCTTTACTCTGGTCAGAATGGCTCTAATTAACAAGACAAGAGACAAGTGTCAGAGAGGATGTGGAGAGAAGGGAACTCTCCTGCACTGCTGGTGGGAGGGCAGACTGGTGCAGCCACTATGGAAAGCAGGATGGAGTATCCTCAGAAAACTAAGAATACATCTACCTACCATACGTAGGATCCAGCTAGCCCACTGCTGGCTATTCATCCAAAGAACTTGAAAACACCAATGCAGAAAGACACATGCACCCCTAGGTTCACTGCAGCATTATTCACAACAGCCAGAACTTGGAAGCAACCTAGGTGCCGATCAAGGGAAGAATGGATAAAGAAGATGTGGGATGTATACACAATGGAACGCCACTCGGCCCTAAGAAATGATGAGATCCGACCATTTGTGACAACGTGGATGGACCTTGAGGGTATTACGTGAAGTGAAATAAATCAGAGGGAGAAAGTCAAACACCAAACACCGTGTGATCTCGCTCATATGTAGAAGATAAAAACAACGACAAACACACACAGAGCAAAGGAGATTGGACTGGTGGTCACCATAGGGGGAGGGGGGAGGGGAGAGAGCCAAAGGGGTGATGAGGCTCACATGGGAGGTGACGGACTATAATTAGTTTTCGGGTGGTGAACACGATGTAATCTACACAGAAGTCGAAATATATTACAACGTACATCTGAAAGCCATATCATCTTAGAATCCACTGTTACTGCAATAAAATAAAATAAAATAAAATAAAACAAATTAAAATAAAGAAGTGTAGGAGGCTCAAGAGGCTAACAGGCTTTTGAAAAGTTATTCTAGGGATTTTTATGGCTTAGCTCAGGGCGGCAGACACCAGCCTGAGACAGAGCTGTGACACAGCCACTAACTTCAACTCAACTATATTCCGACTGGAGGGAAATCAAAACTACCGTCATCATAATTTATTGAAGGCTTCACTTTGTGCCAGATCCTGTGCCGACTGCTTTGCACCAACTGTCTCATTCAATCCTCACATCCAAAAGGTAGGTTACCGTTATCCTCCCCACTGTAAAGGTGAGGAGGCGGAAGCAGAAAGATGGCAGTCTGCCTGGAATTCACAGAAGGATTCTCTAGGTAATGACATGACCTTTGGACAAGATTTCAAGGTTTAACACATTACAGTGGAGATGCAGATCCCAGTATCACAGAACGTGAAAAACACTGAGTCCTGCCAAATGTATTCAAACACTAATTATGGATCCTCACAATCTCTTGGCCTGTTTTCTCAGATGAGGGAAAACCCAGCGTGAAAAACCGTTGATGAGATGTCTGCAGAGGAGGACTACGTCTGGTCTTTAAAGCCGGGAACTATCCCAGTAGATTCTGAGTCAGTGGGTCCAGAGTAGGCCTTGAGCGTCTCTGTTCTTTTCAAAAGCCCCACAGGCTACACTTCCGCGCCCTTGGAGTTGGGAAGTACAGTCATGCCCTACATCGGGACGTTTCAGTCAACAACGGGGGTCCCATCAGATTAGTCCCATATGGCCTAGGTGTGTAGGAGGCTCTGCCATCCAGGTTTAGGAACTCCGTGGTGTTTGCACAGTCTCGAGATTGCCTGACCATGACACGCTCCTCAGAACTTATCCCCACCCTTAAGCAAAGCATGACTATACTGCCTTGGATTCTCCACGGTCCCAGACCCTGCACTCTTTAGATGACTGCACACGCAGAGGGCACCGTGTCTGAGGCAGAGAGCAGCTGGAATCACAAAAGCTCTCGACAGAGAGTCAAGGAAAGGCGTGCTCTGCTTACACGACTCTCTACTTTTCTCTGGGTCTGAACCATTTCATAGCTAATCTGCTTTTTCGAACCGAGCAGCTTTGCCAAAAAAAAAAAAAAAAGAAAAGGAAAAACAGAAAGGTTACCAACAAACACTAAACAAACCAATATAAACAATACATATTAAATAAGCCTAACCCTACTATGCTACTGAAAAGGCTTTTATTTCCCTGGGATAATTTGGACAGCATTAGATTGTTTTACCAAGAGCAGCCAAGTCCAGGGAGATTATTTCTAATTCCACAGTGCTGCAGATGCGGTCAGTAGCAACTGCAAGCCGGAAAGGAAACTAAGCAAAGTTGGGTGTAATCCATTGAAGTTCACACGTTTCACCAGGGACAGCCTCCAAGCCTTGAATACTTAGGTATGCATTTATCCATTTCTTTAATCAACCACTACTAACGCCTACTAAAGGCCAGACACTGCTCTAAGTACTTTACGGATATGAAATATCCTCTAACCTTTACACTCACCTACGGAGCGTGTATGATAATCAACCCCGTTTTACAGATCAGGAAACTGACACACAGAATGGTACAGTAACTTGCCCAAGTTCACACAGTCCGTAGGGGGCAGAGCCAGGACCCCATTTGACAGAGTCTGGCTCCGGAGGCCACGTTCTGAATCACCACGCTCAGTCTCCAAAAACCTAGAGAAAGCGCCAGCCTCAGTCGAAAAGTTTTGTTTTCCCCACCCTACAGTCCCTACGCGGCCCCAGTCTCCAGGGCATTCTTTCAGCTCCTCTGACAGGCCCTACTCCTCCCTTGCCCTGTCCCAACACTCTCCCGCACAAGTCCTCCTTTTCTTTGAGGCATCTGCTCTCAGCTTCAACATCACTGCCTAAGTCACCAAGTCTAACAGGAAATGCCGTCTTTCTCAACACTCAACACAAAATTGCTTTTACGTATCTCCTAGGTAATTGGTTGCTGCCTGTCTGTCCTTTCCAACCAGGCTGTGAGGGCCACTACGTCAAACAACCTGTCAGTCTTGCTCACCAAGTGTCCAGGCCACTGAACACGCACCGACCAGAGGAAAGGAAGGACTTGTCCCAACGTCAACTCTCCAGACTTTCTGTGGAAGGAGGGAACGAACGGAGCACCCTCCAGCCTCACGCTTTCTTTGCCAGACTTTCAAGTGTGGGGCACATACCTGTGCTCACAACGCTCCCCGGACAGCCCCCACTGCACCCCTAACAGGTAGACTTCTGCACAGTCACGGGCTTTGGAAAGCACTGGCTCTGCACACAACTATTATGTGGCCCTCGACAGGCCACTTCCCCCGAACCGGCCTGAGCTTCAGGGCCACAACAGGCTTCGTGAAAACCCCAACGGAACGTAGCCTCGAAAAGAGGGAGACCTGCACTCCTCAGAACGCCTCGAGACCAGTGTCCTTATCGACTTCGCGTCTGTCCTTCCAAGAAGCCGAGCCCACGGGTGGCGCTTCAGCGCCCGACTCCCGGGCACCGCACGCCCAGGCTGGCCCCGTGCCCGGCACACACCGCCCGTTCCACGAACGCCTGAAGCGCACGAAGAGAGCCCCTCGCTCCCCGCGCCGCACAGCTGTCCCGCGACCTGACGGGCACCTCTGGGCGCACAAGCCTATTCCTCAGGGACACGCTCGCCTCCCACCAGCCCCCACGCCCACGCCCCCCCAGGTACCTCTCTCAGATGGCATCATCTTCGCGGGCGCCCTGGTCGTCCGTGTCCGGCGAGCAGGAAGAGCGGGAGCTGAAGGACGGCCTCCTCAGGCTAGCGGCCGTGGCCGTGGAGGGCCCGGGCTGCCGTGCCCAGCGGGGACACGGAGCGGCGTCCACGGACGCCGGGGGAACGGACGAGCCCGGCCCGGGAGAGAGCAGCACAGCGCGGCCGGACTCCGCCGGGCTCGGCTCTGGGCAGGCAGGCGCGGCTCGCCGACGCCTCCCACGCCTCCCAGGACGGCGGCCCAGCAGCCGCGCGCTCCTCTCCTCGCGCGCGCGCGCGCCCGCGCCGCCGCCCAGACGCTGCCCGGCCCTTGCCCCGCCCCCCCTCTGGCGGTGGACTGCGGACAGCGACAGGGACACCCTCCTGGCACAACTCCTGCGGCCCCGCCCACACGCTTCGGACCTTCGCGGAGCGGGAAGGTGCGCTGACAGGGACGCAGGGGCCCCGCTACGCTCGCTCTCGGGGAACTGCGGCCTCCTCCCTCGGCTTTCACTTGAATGTTACACCCGAAACCATGCAACCTCTACAAGAAAACATAGGCAGTATGCTCTTTGACATCAGTCTTAGCAGCCTATTTTCAAGTACCACGTCTGACTGGGCACTGGAAACAAAATACAAAAGGAACAAATGGGATCCTACCTCAAAGTCAAAAAAAAAAATCCTCTGCACCGCAAAGGAAACCATCCACAAAACCAAAACACAACCTAACAACTGGGAGAAGATTCTTGCAAACCGTGTATCGGATAAGGGGTTAATATCCAAAACACAGAAAGAACTCATACATCTCAACAGCAAAAAAAATCAGCAACCCAATGAAAAAGGCGGGCAAAAGATCTGAGCAGTGATTTCTCCAAAGAAGGCATAGGGATGGCCAACAGGCATATGGAAAGGGACTCAACATCATTAGCGATCAGAGAAATGCAAATCACAACTACAAGGAGATGTCACCTTTACTCTGGTCAGAATGGCTCTAATTAACAAGACAAGAGACAAGTGTCAGAGAGGATGTGGAGAGAAGGGAACTCTCCTGCACTGCTGGTGGGAGGGCAGACTGGTGCAGCCACTATGGAAAGCAGGATGGAGTATCCTCAGAAAACTAAGAATACATCTACCTACCATACGTAGGATCCAGCTAGCCCACTGCTGGCTATTCATCCAAAGAACTTGAAAACACCAATGCAGAAAGACACATGCACCCCTAGGTTCACTGCAGCATTATTCACAACAGCCAGAACTTGGAAGCAACCGAGGTGCCCATCAAGGGAAGAATGGATAAAGAAGATGTGGGATGTATACACAATGGAATGCCACTCGGCCCTAAGAAATGATGAGATCCGACCATTTGTGACAACGTGGATGGACCTTGAGGGTATTACGTGAAGTGAAATAAATCAGAGGGAGAAAGTCAAACACCAAACACCGTGTGATCTCGCTCATATGTAGAAGATAAAAACAACGACAAACACACACAGAGCAAAGGAGATTGGACTGGTGGTCACCATAGGGGGAGGGGGGAGGGGAGAGAGCCAAAGGGGTGATGAGGCTCACATGGGAGGTGACGGACTATAATTAGTTTTCGGGTGGTGAACACGATGTAATCTACACAGAAGTCGAAATATATTACAACGTACATCTGAAAGCCATATCATCTTAGAATCCACTGTTACTGCAATAAAATAAAATAAAATAAAATAAAACAAATTAAAATAAAGAAGTGTAGGAGGCTCAAGAGGCTAACAGGCTTTTGAAAAGTTATTCTAGGGATTTTTATGGCTTAGCTCAGGGCGGCAGACACCAGCCTGAGACAGAGCTGTGACACAGCCACTAACTTCAACTCAACTATATTCCGACTGGAGGGAAATCAAAACTACCGTCATCATAATTTATTGAAGGCTTCACTTTGTGCCAGATCCTGTGCCGACTGCTTTGCACCAACTGTCTCATTCAATCCTCACATCCAAAAGGTAGGTTACCGTTATCCTCCCCACTGTAAAGGTGAGGAGGCGGAAGCAGAAAGATGGCAGTCTGCCAGGAATTCACAGAAGGATTCTCTAGGTAATGACATGACCTTTGGACAAGATTTCAAGGTTTAACACATTACAGTGGAGATGCAGATCCCAGTATCACAGAACGTGAAAAACACTGAGTCCTGCCAAATGTATTCAAACACTAATTATGGATCCTCACAATCTCTTGGCCTGTTTTCTCAGATGAGGGAAAACCCAGCGTGAAAAACCGTTGATGAGATGTCTGCAGAGGAGGACTACGTCTGGTCTTTAAAGCCGGGAACTATCCCAGTAGATTCTGAGTCAGTGGGTCCAGAGTAGGCCTTGAGCGTCTCTGTTCTTTTCAAAAGCCCCACAGGCTACACTTCCGCGCCCTTGGAGTTGGGAAGTACAGTCATGCCCTACATCGGGACGTTTCAGTCAACAACGGGGGTCCCATCAGATTAGTCCCATATGGCCTAGGTGTGTAGGAGGCTCTGCCATCCAGGTTTAGGAACTCCGTGGTGTTTGCACAGTCTCGAGATTGCCTGACCATGACACGCTCCTCAGAACTTATCCCCACCGTTAAGCAAAGCATGACTATACTGCCTTGGATTCTCCACGGTCCCAGACCCTGCACTCTTTAGATGACTGCACACGCAGAGGGCACCGTGTCTGAGGCAGAGAGCAGCTGGAATCACAAAAGCTCTCGACAGAGAGTCAAGGAAAGGCGTGCTCTGCTTACACGACTCTCTACTTTTCTCTGGGTCTGAACCATTTCATAGCTAATCTGCTTTTTCGAACCGAGCAGCTTTGCCAAAAAAAAAAAAAAAAGAAAAGGAAAAACAGAAAGGTTACCAACAAACACTAAACAAACCAATATAAACAATACACATTAAATAAGCCTAACCCTACTATGCTACTGAAAAGGCTTTTATTTCCTGGGATAATTTGGACAGCATTAGATTGTTTTACAAGAGCAGCCAAGTCCAGGGAGATTATTTCTAATTCCACAGTGCTGCAGATGCGGTCAGTAGCAACTGCAAGCCGGAAAGGAAACTAAGCAAAGTTGGGTGT
>NW_027221937.1:0-22164 GCF_041296265.1 Equus caballus
CTACTGGGATAGTTCCCGGCTTTAAAGACCAGACGTAGTCCTCCTCTGCAGACATCTCATCAACGGTTTTTTCACGCTGGGTTTTCCTCATCTGAGAAAACCAGGCAAGAGATTGTGAGGATCCATAATTAGTGTTTGAATACATTTGGCAGGACTCAGTGTTTTTCACGTTCTGTGATACTGGGATCTGCATCTCCACTGTAATGTGTTAAACTTGAAATCTTGTCCAAAGGTCATGTCATTACCTAGAGAATCCTTCTGTGAATTCAGGCAGACTGCATCTTTCTGCTTCGCCTCCTCACCTTTACAATGGGGAGGATAACGGTAACCTACCTTTGGATGTGAGGATTGAATGAGACAGTTGTGCAAAGCAGTCGGCACAGGATCTGCACAAAGTGAAGCCTTCAATAAATTATGATGACGGTAGTTTTGATTTCCCTCCAGTCGGAATATAGTTGAGTTGAAGTTAGTGGCTGTGTCACAGCTCTGTCTCAGGCTGGTGTCTGCCGCCCTGAGCTAAGCCATAAAAATCCCTAGAATAACTTTTCAAAAGCCTGTTAGCCTCTTGAGCCTCCTACACTTCTTTATTTTAATTTGTTTTATTTTATTTTATTTTATTTTATTGCAGTAACAGTGGATTCTAAGATGATATGGCTTTCAGATGTACGTTGTAATATATTTCGAATTCTGTGTAGATTACATCGTGTTCACCACCCGAAAACTAATTATAGTCCGTCACCTCCCATGTGAGCCTCATCACCCTTGGCTCACTCCCCTCCCCCCTCCCCCTATGGTGACCACCAGTCCAATCTCCTTTGCTCTGTGTGTGTTTGTCGTTGTTTTTATCTTCTACATATGAGCGAGATCACACGGTGTTTGGTGTTTGACTTTCTCCCTCTGATTTATTTCACTTCACGTAATACCCTCAAGGTCCATCCACGTTGTCACAAATGGTCGGATCTCATCATTTCTTAGGGCCGAGTGGCGTTCCATTGTGTATACATCCCACATCTTCTTTATCCATTCTTCCCTTGATGGGCACCTAGGTTGCTTCCAAGTTCTGGCTGTTGTGAATAATGCTGCAGTGAACCTAGGGGTGCATGTGTCTTTCTGCATTGGTGTTTTCAAGTTCTTTGGATGAATAGCCAGCAGTGGGCTAGCTGGATCCTACGTATGGTAGGTAGATGTATTCTTAGTTTTCTGAGGATACTCCATCCTGCTTTCCATAGTGGCTGCACCAGTCTGCCCTCCCACCAGCAGTGCAGGAGAGTTCCCTTCTCTCCACATCCTCTCTGACACTTGTCTCTTGTCTTGTTAATTAGAGCCATTCTGACCAGAGTAAAGGTGACATCTCCTTGTAGTTGTGATTTGCATTTCTCTGATCGCTAATGATGTTGAGTCCCTTTCCATATGCCTGTTGGCCATCCTATGCCTTCTTTGGAGAAATCACTGCTCAGATCTTTTGCCCGCCTTTTTCATTGGGTTGCTGATTTTTTTTGCTGTTGAGATGTATGAGTTCTTTCTGTGTTTGGATATTAACCCCTTATCCGATACACGGTTTGCAAGAATCTTCTCCCAGTTGTTAGGTTGTGTTTTGGTTTTGTGGATGGTTTCCTTTGCGGTGCAGAGGATTTTTTTTTGACTTTGAGGTAGGATCCCATTTGTTCCTTTTGTATTTTGTTTCCAGTGCCCAGTCAGACGTGGTACTTGAAAATAGGCTGCTAAGACTGATGTCAAAGAGCATACTGCCTATGTTTTCTTGTAGAGGTTGCATGGTTTCGGGTGTGACATTCAAGTGAAAGCCGAGGGAGGAGGCCGCAGTTCCCCGAGAGCGAGCGTAGCGGGCCCCTGCGTCCTGTCAGCGCACCTTCCCGCTCCGCGAAGGTCCGAAGCGTGTGGGCGGGGCCGCAGGAGTTGTGCCAGGAGGGTGTCCCTGTCGCTGTCCGCAGTCCACCGCCAGAGGGGGGGCGGGGCAAGGCCGGGCAGCGTCTGGGCGGCGGCGCGGGCGCGCGCAGCGCGCGAGGAGAGGAGCGCGCGGCTGCTGGGCCGCCGTCCTGGGAGGCGTGGGAGGCGTCGGCGAGCCGCGCCTGCCTGCCCAGAGCCGAGCCCGGCGGAGTCCGGCCGCGCTGTGCTGCTCTCTCCGGGCCGGGCTCGTCCGTTCCCCCCGGCGTCCGTGGACGCCGCTCCGTGTCCCCGCTGGGCACGGCAGCCCGGGCCCTCCACGGCCACGGCCGCTAGCCTGAGGAGGCCGTCCTTCAGCTCCCGCTCTTCCTGCTCGCCGGACACGGACGACCAGGGCGCCCGCGAAGATGATGCCATCTGAGAGAGGTACCTGGGGGGGCGTGGGCGTGGGGGCTGGTGGGAGGCGAGCGTGTCCCTGAGGAATAGGCTTGTGCGCCCAGAGGTGCCCGTCAGGTCGCGGGACAGCTGTGCGGCGCGGGGAGCGAGGGGCTCTCTTCGTGCGCTTCAGGCGTTCGTGGAACGGGCGGTGTGTGCCGGGCACGGGGCCAGCCTGGGCGTGCGGTGCCCGGGAGTCGGGCGCTGAAGCGCCACCCGTGGGCTCGGCTTCTTGGAAGGACAGGCGCGAAGTCGATAAGCACACTGGTCTCGAGGCGTTCTGAGGAGTGCAGGTCTCCCTCTTTTCGAGGCTACGTTCCGTTGGGGTTTTCACGAAGCCTGTTGTGGCCCTGAAGCTCAGGCCGGTTCGGGGGAAGTGGCCTGTCGAGGGCCACATAATAGTTGTGTGCAGAGCCAGTGCTTTCCAAAGCCCGTGACTGTGCAGAAGTCTACCTGTTAGGGGTGCAGTGGGGGCTGTCCGGGGAGCGTTGTGAGCACAGGTATGTGCCCCACACTTGAAAGTCTGGCAAAGAAAGCGTGAGGCTGGAGGGTGCTCCGTTCGTTCCCTCCTTCCACAGAAAGTCTGGAGAGTTGACGTTGGGACAAGTCCTTCCTTTCCTCTGGTCGGTGCGTGTTCAGTGGCCTGGACACTTGGTGAGCAAGACTGACAGGTTGTTTGACGTAGTGGCCCTCACAGCCTGGTTGGAAAGGACAGACAGGCAGCAACCAATTACCTAGGAGATACGTAAAAGCAATTTTGTGTTGAGTGTTGAGAAAGACGGCATTTCCTGTTAGACTTGGTGACTTAGGCAGTGATGTTGAAGCTGAGAGCAGATGCCTCAAAGAAAAGGAGGACTTGTGCGGGAGAGTGTTGGGACAGGGCAAGGGAGGAGTAGGGCCTGTCAGAGGAGCTGAAAGAATGCCCTGGAGACTGGGGCCGCGTAGGGACTGTAGGGTGGGGAAAACAAAACTTTTCGACTGAGGCTGGTGCTTTCTCTAGGTTTTTGGAGACTGAGCGTGGTGATTCAGAACGTGGCCTCCGGAGCCAGACTCTGTCAAATGGGGTCCTGGCTCTGCCACCTACGGACTGTGTGAACTTGGGCAAGTTACTGTACCATTCTGTGTGTCAGTTTCCTGATCTGTAAAACGGGGTTGATTATCATACACGCTCCGTAGGTGAGTGTAAAGGTTAGAGGATATTTCATATCCGTAAAGTACTTAGAGCAGTGTCTGGCCTTTAGTAGGCGTTAGTAGTGGTTGATTAAAGAAATGGATAAATGCATACCTAAGTATTCAAGGCTTGGAGGCTGTCCCTGGTGAAACGTGTGAACTTCAATGGATTACACCCAACTTTGCTTAGTTTCCTTTCCGGCTTGCAGTTGCTACTGACCGCATCTGCAGCACTGTGGAATTAGAAATAATCTCCCTGGACTTGGCTGCTCTTGGTAAAACAATCTAATGCTGTCCAAATTATCCCAGGGAAATAAAAGCCTTTTCAGTAGCATAGTAGGGTTAGGCTTATTTAATATGTATTGTTTATATTGGTTTGTTTAGTGTGTGTTGGTAACCTTTCTGTTTTTCTTTTTTTTTTGTTTTTTTTGGCAAAGCTGCTCGGTTCGAAAAAGCAGATTAGCTATGAAATGGGTCAGACCCAGAGAAAAGTAGAGAGTCGTGTAAGCAGAGCACGCCTTTCCTTGACTCTCTGTCGAGAGCTTTGGTGATTCCAGCTGCTCTCTGCCTCAGACACGGTGCCCTCTGCGTGTGCAGTCATCTAAAGAGTGCAGGGTCTGGGACCGTGGAGAATCCAAGGCAGTATAGTCATGCTTTGCTTAACGGTGGGGATAAGTTCTGAGGAGTGTGTCATGGTCAGGCAATCTCGAGACTGTGCAAACACCACGGAGTTCCTAAACCTGGATGGCAGAGCCTCCTACACACCTAGGCCATATGGGACTAATCTGATGGGACCCCCGTTGTTGACTGAAACGTCCCGATGTAGGGCATGACTGTACTTCCCAACTCCAAGGGCGCGGAAGTGTAGCCTGTGGGGCTTTTGAAAAGAACAGAGACGCTCAAGGCCTACTCTGGACCCACTGACTCAGAATCTACTGGGATAGTTCCCGGCTTTAAAGACCAGACGTAGTCCTCCTCTGCAGACATCTCATCAACGGTTTTTCACGCTGGGTTTTCCCTCATCTGAGAAAACAGGCCAAGAGATTGTGAGGATCCATAATTAGTGTTTGAATACATTTGGCAGGACTCAGTGTTTTTCACGTTCTGTGATACTGGGATCTGCATCTCCACTGTAATGTGTTAAACCTTGAAATCTTGTCCAAAGGTCATGTCATTACCTAGAGAATCCTTCTGTGAATTCCAGGCAGACTGCCATCTTTCTGCTTCCGCCTCCTCACCTTTACAATGGGGAGGATAACGGTAACCTACCTTTTGGATGTGAGGATTGAATGAGACAGTTGGTGCAAAGCAGTCGGCACAGGATCTGGCACAAAGTGAAGCCTTCAATAAATTATGATGACGGTAGTTTTGATTTCCCTCCAGTCGGAATATAGTTGAGTTGAAGTTAGTGGCTGTGTCACAGCTCTGTCTCAGGCTGGTGTCTGCCGCCCTGAGCTAAGCCATAAAAATCCCTAGAATAACTTTTCAAAAGCCTGTTAGCCTCTTGAGCCTCCTACACTTCTTTATTTTAATTTGTTTTATTTTATTTTATTTTATTTTATTGCAGTAACAGTGGATTCTAAGATGATATGGCTTTCAGATGTACGTTGTAATATATTTCGACTTCTGTGTAGATTACATCGTGTTCACCACCCGAAAACTAATTATAGTCCGTCACCTCCCATGTGAGCCTCATCACCCCTTTGGCTCTCTCCCCTCCCCCCTCCCCCTATGGTGACCACCAGTCCAATCTCCTTTGCTCTGTGTGTGTTTGTCGTTGTTTTTATCTTCTACATATGAGCGAGATCACACGGTGTTTGGTGTTTGACTTTCTCCCTCTGATTTATTTCACTTCACGTAATACCCTCAAGGTCCATCCACGTTGTCACAAATGGTCGGATCTCATCATTTCTTAGGGCCGAGTGGCGTTCCATTGTGTATACATCCCACATCTTCTTTATCCATTCTTCCCTTGATGGGCACCTAGGTTGCTTCCAAGTTCTGGCTGTTGTGAATAATGCTGCAGTGAACCTAGGGGTGCATGTGTCTTTCTGCATTGGTGTTTTCAAGTTCTTTGGATGAATAGCCAGCAGTGGGCTAGCTGGATCCTACGTATGGTAGGTAGATGTATTCTTAGTTTTCTGAGGATACTCCATCCTGCTTTCCATAGTGGCTGCACCAGTCTGCCCTCCCACCAGCAGTGCAGGAGAGTTCCCTTCTCTCCACATCCTCTCTGACACTTGTCTCTTGTCTTGTTAATTAGAGCCATTCTGACCAGAGTAAAGGTGACATCTCCTTGTAGTTGTGATTTGCATTTCTCTGATCGCTAATGATGTTGAGTCCCTTTCCATATGCCTGTTGGCCATCCCTATGCCTTCTTTGGAGAAATCACTGCTCAGATCTTTTGCCCGCCTTTTTCATTGGGTTGCTGATTTTTTTTGCTGTTGAGATGTATGAGTTCTTTCTGTGTTTTGGATATTAACCCCTTATCCGATACACGGTTTGCAAGAATCTTCTCCCAGTTGTTAGGTTGTGTTTTGGTTTTGTGGATGGTTTCCTTTGCGGTGCAGAGGATTTTTTTTTGACTTTGAGGTAGGATCCCATTTGTTCCTTTTGTATTTTGTTTCCAGTGCCCAGTCAGACGTGGTACTTGAAAATAGGCTGCTAAGACTGATGTCAAAGAGCATACTGCCTATGTTTTCTTGTAGAGGTTGCATGGTTTCGGGTGTGACATTCAAGTGAAAGCCGAGGGAGGAGGCCGCAGTTCCCCGAGAGCGAGCGTAGCGGGGCCCCTGCGTCCCTGTCAGCGCACCTTCCCGCTCCGCGAAGGTCCGAAGCGTGTGGGCGGGGCCGCAGGAGTTGTGCCAGGAGGGTGTCCCTGTCGCTGTCCGCAGTCCACCGCCAGAGGGGGGGCGGGGCAAGGGCCGGGCAGCGTCTGGGCGGCGGCGCGGGCGCGCGCGCGCGCGAGGAGAGGAGCGCGCGGCTGCTGGGCCGCCGTCCTGGGAGGCGTGGGAGGCGTCGGCGAGCCGCGCCTGCCTGCCCAGAGCCGAGCCCGGCGGAGTCCGGCCGCGCTGTGCTGCTCTCTCCCGGGCCGGGCTCGTCCGTTCCCCCGGCGTCCGTGGACGCCGCTCCGTGTCCCCGCTGGGCACGGCAGCCCGGGCCCTCCACGGCCACGGCCGCTAGCCTGAGGAGGCCGTCCTTCAGCTCCCGCTCTTCCTGCTCGCCGGACACGGACGACCAGGGCGCCCGCGAAGATGATGCCATCTGAGAGAGGTACCTGGGGGGGCGTGGGCGTGGGGGCTGGTGGGAGGCGAGCGTGTCCCTGAGGAATAGGCTTGTGCGCCCAGAGGTGCCCGTCAGGTCGCGGGACAGCTGTGCGGCGCGGGGAGCGAGGGGCTCTCTTCGTGCGCTTCAGGCGTTCGTGGAACGGGCGGTGTGTGCCGGGCACGGGGCCAGCCTGGGCGTGCGGTGCCCGGGAGTCGGGCGCTGAAGCGCCACCCGTGGGCTCGGCTTCTTGGAAGGACAGGCGCGAAGTCGATAAGGACACTGGTCTCGAGGCGTTCTGAGGAGTGCAGGTCTCCCTCTTTTCGAGGCTACGTTCCGTTGGGGTTTTCACGAAGCCTGTTGTGGCCCTGAAGCTCAGGCCGGTTCGGGGGAAGTGGCCTGTCGAGGGCCACATAATAGTTGTGTGCAGAGCCAGTGCTTTCCAAAGCCCGTGACTGTGCAGAAGTCTACCTGTTAGGGGTGCAGTGGGGGCTGTCCGGGGAGCGTTGTGAGCACAGGTATGTGCCCCACACTTGAAAGTCTGGCAAAGAAAGCGTGAGGCTGGAGGGTGCTCCGTTCGTTCCCTCCTTCCACAGAAAGTCTGGAGAGTTGACGTTGGGACAAGTCCTTCCTTTCCTCTGGTCGGTGCGTGTTCAGTGGCCTGGACACTTGGTGAGCAAGACTGACAGGTTGTTTGACGTAGTGGCCCTCACAGCCTGGTTGGAAAGGACAGACAGGCAGCAACCAATTACCTAGGAGATACGTAAAAGCAATTTTGTGTTGAGTGTTGAGAAAGACGGCATTTCCTGTTAGACTTGGTGACTTAGGCAGTGATGTTGAAGCTGAGAGCAGATGCCTCAAAGAAAAGGAGGACTTGTGCGGGAGAGTGTTGGGACAGGGCAAGGGAGGAGTAGGGCCTGTCAGAGGAGCTGAAAGAATGCCCTGGAGACTGGGGCCGCGTAGGGACTGTAGGGTGGGGAAAACAAAACTTTTCGACTGAGGCTGGCGCTTTCTCTAGGTTTTTGGAGACTGAGCGTGGTGATTCAGAACGTGGCCTCCGGAGCCAGACTCTGTCAAATGGGGTCCTGGCTCTGCCACCTACGGACTGTGTGAACTTGGGCAAGTTACTGTACCATTCTGTGTGTCAGTTTCCTGATCTGTAAAACGGGGTTGATTATCATACACGCTCCGTAGGTGAGTGTAAAGGTTAGAGGATATTTCATATCCGTAAAGTACTTAGAGCAGTGTCTGGCCTTTAGTAGGCGTTAGTAGTGGTTGATTAAAGAAATGGATAAATGCATACCTAAGTATTCAAGGCTTGGAGGCTGTCCCTGGTGAAACGTGTGAACTTCAATGGATTACACCCAACTTTGCTTAGTTTCCTTTCCGGCTTGCAGTTGCTACTGACCGCATCTGCAGCACTGTGGAATTAGAAATAATCTCCCTGGACTTGGCTGCTCTTGGTAAAACAATCTAATGCTGTCCAAATTATCCCAGGGAAATAAAAGCCTTTTCAGTAGCATAGTAGGGTTAGGCTTATTTAATATGTATTGTTTATATTGGTTTGTTTAGTGTGTGTTGGTAACCTTTCTGTTTTTCTTTTTTTTTGTTTTTTTTGGCAAAGCTGCTCGGTTCGAAAAAGCAGATTAGCTATGAAATGGGTCAGACCCAGAGAAAAGTAGAGAGTCGTGTAAGCAGAGCACGCCTTTCCTTGACTCTCTGTCGAGAGCTTTGGTGATTCCAGCTGCTCTCTGCCTCAGACACGGTGCCCTCTGCGTGTGCAGTCATCTAAAGAGTGCAGGGTCTGGGACCGTGGAGAATCCAAGGCAGTATAGTCATGCTTTGCTTAACGGTGGGGATAAGTTCTGAGGAGTGTGTCATGGTCAGGCAATCTCGAGACTGTGCAAACACCACGGAGTTCCTAAACCTGGATGGCAGAGCCTCCTACACACCTAGGCCATATGGGACTAATCTGATGGGACCCCCGTTGTTGACTGAAACGTCCCGATGTAGGGCATGACTGTACTTCCCAACTCCAAGGGCGCGGAAGTGTAGCCTGTGGGGCTTTTGAAAAGAACAGAGACGCTCAAGGCCTACTCTGGACCCACTGACTCAGAATCTACTGGGATAGTTCCCGGCTTTAAAGACCAGACGTAGTCCTCCTCTGCAGACATCTCATCAACGGTTTTTCACGCTGGGTTTTCCCTCATCTGAGAAAACAGGCCAAGAGATTGTGAGGATCCATAATTAGTGTTTGAATACATTTGGCAGGACTCAGTGTTTTTCACGTTCTGTGATACTGGGATCTGCATCTCCACTGTAATGTGTTAAACCTTGAAATCTTGTCCAAAGGTCATGTCATTACCTAGAGAATCCTTCTGTGAATTCCAGGCAGACTGCCATCTTTCTGCTTCCGCCTCCTCACCTTTACAATGGGGAGGATAACGGTAACCTACCTTTTGGATGTGAGGATTGAATGAGACAGTTGGTGCAAAGCAGTCGGCACAGGATCTGGCACAAAGTGAAGCCTTCAATAAATTATGATGACGGTAGTTTTGATTTCCCTCCAGTCGGAATATAGTTGAGTTGAAGTTAGTGGCTGTGTCACAGCTCTGTCTCAGGCTGGTGTCTGCCGCCCTGAGCTAAGCCATAAAAATCCCTAGAATAACTTTTCAAAAGCCTGTTAGCCTCTTGAGCCTCCTACACTTCTTTATTTTAATTTGTTTTATTTTATTTTATTTTATTTTATTGCAGTAACAGTGGATTCTAAGATGATATGGCTTTCAGATGTACGTTGTAATATATTTCGACTTCTGTGTAGATTACATCGTGTTCACCACCCGAAAACTAATTATAGTCCGTCACCTCCCATGTGAGCCTCATCACCCCTTTGGCTCACTCCCCTCCCCCCTCCCCCTATGGTGACCACCAGTCCAATCTCCTTTGCTCTGTGTGTGTTTGTCGTTGTTTTTATCTTCTACATATGAGCGAGATCACACGGTGTTTGGTGTTTGACTTTCTCCCTCTGATTTATTTCACTTCACGTAATACCCTCAAGGTCCATCCACGTTGTCACAAATGGTCGGATCTCATCATTTCTTAGGGCCGAGTGGCGTTCCATTGTGTATACATCCCACATCTTCTTTATCCATTCTTCCCTTGATGGGCACCTAGGTTGCTTCCAAGTTCTGGCTGTTGTGAATAATGCTGCAGTGAACCTAGGGGTGCATGTGTCTTTCTGCATTGGTGTTTTCAAGTTCTTTGGATGAATAGCCAGCAGTGGGCTAGCTGGATCCTACGTATGGTAGGTAGATGTATTCTTAGTTTTCTGAGGATACTCCATCCTGCTTTCCATAGTGGCTGCACCAGTCTGCCCTCCCACCAGCAGTGCAGGAGAGTTCCCTTCTCTCCACATCCTCTCTGACACTTGTCTCTTGTCTTGTTAATTAGAGCCATTCTGACCAGAGTAAAGGTGACATCTCCTTGTAGTTGTGATTTGCATTTCTCTGATCGCTAATGATGTTGAGTCCCTTTCCATATGCCTGTTGGCCATCCCTATGCCTTCTTTGGAGAAATCACTGCTCAGATCTTTTGCCCGCCTTTTTCATTGGGTTGCTGATTTTTTTGCTGTTGAGATGTATGAGTTCTTTCTGTGTTTTGGATATTAACCCCTTATCCGATACACGGTTTGCAAGAATCTTCTCCCAGTTGTTAGGTTGTGTTTTGGTTTTGTGGATGGTTTCCTTTGCGGTGCAGAGGATTTTTTTTGACTTTGAGGTAGGATCCCATTTGTTCCTTTTGTATTTTGTTTCCAGTGCCCAGTCAGACGTGGTACTTGAAAATAGGCTGCTAAGACTGATGTCAAAGAGCATACTGCCTATGTTTTCTTGTAGAGGTTGCATGGTTTCGGGTGTGACATTCAAGTGAAAGCCGAGGGAGGAGGCCGCAGTTCCCCGAGAGCGAGCGTAGCGGGGCCCCTGCGTCCCTGTCAGCGCACCTTCCCGCTCCGCGAAGGTCCGAAGCGTGTGGGCGGGGCCGCAGGAGTTGTGCCAGGAGGGTGTCCCTGTCGCTGTCCGCAGTCCACCGCCAGAGGGGGGGCGGGGCAAGGGCCGGGCAGCGTCTGGGCGGCGGCGCGGGCGCGCGCGCGCGCGAGGAGAGGAGCGCGCGGCTGCTGGGCCGCCGTCCTGGGAGGCGTGGGAGGCGTCGGCGAGCCGCGCCTGCCTGCCCAGAGCCGAGCCCGGCGGAGTCCGGCCGCGCTGTGCTGCTCTCTCCCGGGCCGGGCTCGTCCGTTCCCCCGGCGTCCGTGGACGCCGCTCCGTGTCCCCGCTGGGCACGGCAGCCCGGGCCCTCCACGGCCACGGCCGCTAGCCTGAGGAGGCCGTCCTTCAGCTCCCGCTCTTCCTGCTCGCCGGACACGGACGACCAGGGCGCCCGCGAAGATGATGCCATCTGAGAGAGGTACCTGGGGGGGCGTGGGCGTGGGGGCTGGTGGGAGGCGAGCGTGTCCCTGAGGAATAGGCTTGTGCGCCCAGAGGTGCCCGTCAGGTCGCGGGACAGCTGTGCGGCGCGGGGAGCGAGGGGCTCTCTTCGTGCGCTTCAGGCGTTCGTGGAACGGGCGGTGTGTGCCGGGCACGGGGCCAGCCTGGGCGTGCGGTGCCCGGGAGTCGGGCGCTGAAGCGCCACCCGTGGGCTCGGCTTCTTGGAAGGACAGGCGCGAAGTCGATAAGCACACTGGTCTCGAGGCGTTCTGAGGAGTGCAGGTCTCCCTCTTTTCGAGGCTACGTTCCGTTGGGGTTTTCACGAAGCCTGTTGTGGCCCTGAAGCTCAGGCCGGTTCGGGGGAAGTGGCCTGTCGAGGGCCACATAATAGTTGTGTGCAGAGCCAGTGCTTTCCAAAGCCCGTGACTGTGCAGAAGTCTACCTGTTAGGGGTGCAGTGGGGGCTGTCCGGGGAGCGTTGTGAGCACAGGTATGTGCCCCACACTTGAAAGTCTGGCAAAGAAAGCGTGAGGCTGGAGGGTGCTCCGTTCGTTCCCTCCTTCCACAGAAAGTCTGGAGAGTTGACGTTGGGACAAGTCCTTCCTTTCCTCTGGTCGGTGCGTGTTCAGTGGCCTGGACACTTGGTGAGCAAGACTGACAGGTTGTTTGACGTAGTGGCCCTCACAGCCTGGTTGGAAAGGACAGACAGGCAGCAACCAATTACCTAGGAGATACGTAAAAGCAATTTTGTGTTGAGTGTTGAGAAAGACGGCATTTCCTGTTAGACTTGGTGACTTAGGCAGTGATGTTGAAGCTGAGAGCAGATGCCTCAAAGAAAAGGAGGACTTGTGCGGGAGAGTGTTGGGACAGGGCAAGGGAGGAGTAGGGCCTGTCAGAGGAGCTGAAAGAATGCCCTGGAGACTGGGGCCGCGTAGGGACTGTAGGGTGGGGAAAACAAAACTTTTCGACTGAGGCTGGTGCTTTCTCTAGGTTTTTGGAGACTGAGCGTGGTGATTCAGAACGTGGCCTCCGGAGCCAGACTCTGTCAAATGGGGTCCTGGCTCTGCCACCTACGGACTGTGTGAACTTGGGCAAGTTACTGTACCATTCTGTGTGTCAGTTTCCTGATCTGTAAAACGGGGTTGATTATCATACACGCTCCGTAGGTGAGTGTAAAGGTTAGAGGATATTTCATATCCGTAAAGTACTTAGAGCAGTGTCTGGCCTTTAGTAGGCGTTAGTAGTGGTTGATTAAAGAAATGGATAAATGCATACCTAAGTATTCAAGGCTTGGAGGCTGTCCCTGGTGAAACGTGTGAACTTCAATGGATTACACCCAACTTTGCTTAGTTTCCTTTCCGGCTTGCAGTTGCTACTGACCGCATCTGCAGCACTGTGGAATTAGAAATAATCTCCCTGGACTTGGCTGCTCTTGGTAAAACAATCTAATGCTGTCCAAATTATCCCAGGGAAATAAAAGCCTTTTCAGTAGCATAGTAGGGTTAGGCTTATTTAATATGTATTGTTTATATTGGTTTGTTTAGTGTGTGTTGGTAACCTTTCTGTTTTTCTTTTTTTTTTGTTTTTTTTGGCAAAGCTGCTCGGTTCGAAAAAGCAGATTAGCTATGAAATGGGTCAGACCCAGAGAAAAGTAGAGAGTCGTGTAAGCAGAGCACGCCTTTCCTTGACTCTCTGTCGAGAGCTTTGGTGATTCCAGCTGCTCTCTGCCTCAGACACGGTGCCCTCTGCGTGTGCAGTCATCTAAAGAGTGCAGGGTCTGGGACCGTGGAGAATCCAAGGCAGTATAGTCATGCTTTGCTTAACGGTGGGGATAAGTTCTGAGGAGTGTGTCATGGTCAGGCAATCTCGAGACTGTGCAAACACCACGGAGTTCCTAAACCTGGATGGCAGAGCCTCCTACACACCTAGGCCATATGGGACTAATCTGATGGGACCCCCGTTGTTGACTGAAACGTCCCGATGTAGGGCATGACTGTACTTCCCAACTCCAAGGGCGCGGAAGTGTAGCCTGTGGGGCTTTTGAAAAGAACAGAGACGCTCAAGGCCTACTCTGGACCCACTGACTCAGAATCTACTGGGATAGTTCCCGGCTTTAAAGACCAGACGTAGTCCTCCTCTGCAGACATCTCATCAACGGTTTTTCACGCTGGGTTTTCCCTCATCTGAGAAAACAGGCCAAGAGATTGTGAGGATCCATAATTAGTGTTTGAATACATTTGGCAGGACTCAGTGTTTTTCACGTTCTGTGATACTGGGATCTGCATCTCCACTGTAATGTGTTAAACCTTGAAATCTTGTCCAAAGGTCATGTCATTACCTAGAGAATCCTTCTGTGAATTCCAGGCAGACTGCCATCTTTCTGCTTCCGCCTCCTCACCTTTACAATGGGGAGGATAACGGTAACCTACCTTTTGGATGTGAGGATTGAATGAGACAGTTGGTGCAAAGCAGTCGGCACAGGATCTGGCACAAAGTGAAGCCTTCAATAAATTATGATGACGGTAGTTTTGATTTCCCTCCAGTCGGAATATAGTTGAGTTGAAGTTAGTGGCTGTGTCACAGCTCTGTCTCAGGCTGGTGTCTGCCGCCCTGAGCTAAGCCATAAAAATCCCTAGAATAACTTTTCGAAAGCCTGTTAGCCTCTTGAGCCTCCTACACTTCTTTATTTTAATTTGTTTTATTTTATTTTATTTTATTTTATTGCAGTAACAGTGGATTCTAAGATGATATGGCTTTCAGATGTACGTTGTAATATATTTCGACTTCTGTGTAGATTACATCGTGTTCACCACCCGAAAACTAATTATAGTCCGTCACCTCCCATGTGAGCCTCATCACCCCTTTGGCTCTCTCCCCTCCCCCCTCCCCCTATGGTGACCACCAGTCCAATCTCCTTTGCTCTGTGTGTGTTTGTCGTTGTTTTTATCTTCTACATATGAGCGAGATCACACGGTGTTTGGTGTTTGACTTTCTCCCTCTGATTTATTTCACTTCACGTAATACCCTCAAGGTCCATCCACGTTGTCACAAATGGTCGGATCTCATCATTTCTTAGGGCCGAGTGGCGTTCCATTGTGTATACATCCCACATCTTCTTTATCCATTCTTCCCTTGATGGGCACCTAGGTTGCTTCCAAGTTCTGGCTGTTGTGAATAATGCTGCAGTGAACCTAGGGGTGCGTGTGTCTTTCTGCATTGGTGTTTTCAAGTTCTTTGGATGAATAGCCAGCAGTGGGCTAGCTGGATCCTACGTATGGTAGGTAGATGTATTCTTAGTTTTCTGAGGATACTCCATCCTGCTTTCCATAGTGGCTGCACCAGTCTGCCCTCCCACCAGCAGTGCAGGAGAGTTCCCTTCTCTCCACATCCTCTCTGACACTTGTCTCTTGTCTTGTTAATTAGAGCCATTCTGACCAGAGTAAAGGTGACATCTCCTTGTAGTTGTGATTTGCATTTCTCTGATCGCTAATGATGTTGAGTCCCTTTCCATATGCCTGTTGGCCATCCCTATGCCTTCTTTGGAGAAATCACTGCTCAGATCTTTTGCCCGCCTTTTTCATTGGGTTGCTGATTTTTTTTGCTGTTGAGATGTATGAGTTCTTTCTGTGTTTTGGATATTAACCCCTTATCCGATACACGGTTTGCAAGAATCTTCTCCCAGTTGTTAGGTTGTGTTTTGGTTTTGTGGATGGTTTCCTTTGCGGTGCAGAGGATTTTTTTTTGACTTTGAGGTAGGATCCCATTTGTTCCTTTTGTATTTTGTTTCCAGTGCCCAGTCAGACGTGGTACTTGAAAATAGGCTGCTAAGACTGATGTCAAAGAGCATACTGCCTATGTTTTCTTGTAGAGGTTGCATGGTTTCGGGTGTGACATTCAAGTGAAAGCCGAGGGAGGAGGCCGCAGTTCCCCGAGAGCGAGCGTAGCGGGGCCCCTGCGTCCCTGTCAGCGCACCTTCCCGCTCCGCGAAGGTCCGAAGCGTGTGGGCGGGGCCGCAGGAGTTGTGCCAGGAGGGTGTCCCTGTCGCTGTCCGCAGTCCACCGCCAGAGGGGGGGCGGGGCAAGGGCCGGGCAGCGTCTGGGCGGCGGCGCGGGCGCGCGCGCGCGCGAGGAGAGGAGCGCGCGGCTGCTGGGCCGCCGTCCTGGGAGGCGTGGGAGGCGTCGGCGAGCCGCGCCTGCCTGCCCAGAGCCGAGCCCGGCGGAGTCCGGCCGCGCTGTGCTGCTCTCTCCCGGGCCGGGCTCGTCCGTTCCCCCGGCGTCCGTGGACGCCGCTCCGTGTCCCCGCTGGGCACGGCAGCCCGGGCCCTCCACGGCCACGGCCGCTAGCCTGAGGAGGCCGTCCTTCAGCTCCCGCTCTTCCTGCTCGCCGGACACGGACGACCAGGGCGCCCGCGAAGATGATGCCATCTGAGAGAGGTACCTGGGGGGGCGTGGGCGTGGGGGCTGGTGGGAGGCGAGCGTGTCCCTGAGGAATAGGCTTGTGCGCCCAGAGGTGCCCGTCAGGTCGCGGGACAGCTGTGCGGCGCGGGGAGCGAGGGGCTCTCTTCGTGCGCTTCAGGCGTTCGTGGAACGGGCGGTGTGTGCCGGGCACGGGGCCAGCCTGGGCGTGCGGTGCCCGGGAGTCGGGCGCTGAAGCGCCACCCGTGGGCTCGGCTTCTTGGAAGGACAGACGCGAAGTCGATAAGCACACTGGTCTCGAGGCGTTCTGAGGAGTGCAGGTCTCCCTCTTTTCGAGGCTACGTTCCGTTGGGGTTTTCACGAAGCCTGTTGTGGCCCTGAAGCTCAGGCCGGTTCGGGGGAAGTGGCCTGTCGAGGGCCACATAATAGTTGTGTGCAGAGCCAGTGCTTTCCAAAGCCCGTGACTGTGCAGAAGTCTACCTGTTAGGGGTGCAGTGGGGGCTGTCCGGGGAGCGTTGTGAGCACAGGTATGTGCCCCACACTTGAAAGTCTGGCAAAGAAAGCGTGAGGCTGGAGGGTGCTCCGTTCGTTCCCTCCTTCCACAGAAAGTCTGGAGAGTTGACGTTGGGACAAGTCCTTCCTTTCCTCTGGTCGGTGCGTGTTCAGTGGCCTGGACACTTGGTGAGCAAGACTGACAGGTTGTTTGACGTAGTGGCCCTCACAGCCTGGTTGGAAAGGACAGACAGGCAGCAACCAATTACCTAGGAGATACGTAAAAGCAATTTTGTGTTGAGTGTTGAGAAAGACGGCATTTCCTGTTAGACTTGGTGACTTAGGCAGTGATGTTGAAGCTGAGAGCAGATGCCTCAAAGAAAAGGAGGACTTGTGCGGGAGAGTGTTGGGACAGGGCAAGGGAGGAGTAGGGCCTGTCAGAGGAGCTGAAAGAATGCCCTGGAGACTGGGGCCGCGTAGGGACTGTAGGGTGGGGAAAACAAAACTTTTCGACTGAGGCTGGTGCTTTCTCTAGGTTTTTGGAGACTGAGCGTGGTGATTCAGAACGTGGCCTCCGGAGCCAGACTCTGTCAAATGGGGTCCTGGCTCTGCCACCTACGGACTGTGTGAACTTGGGCAAGTTACTGTACCATTCTGTGTGTCAGTTTCCTGATCTGTAAAACGGGGTTGATTATCATACACGCTCCGTAGGTGAGTGTAAAGGTTAGAGGATATTTCATATCCGTAAAGTACTTAGAGCAGTGTCTGGCCTTTAGTAGGCGTTAGTAGTGGTTGATTAAAGAAATGGATAAATGCATACCTAAGTATTCAAGGCTTGGAGGCTGTCCCTGGTGAAACGTGTGAACTTCAATGGATTACACCCAACTTTGCTTAGTTTCCTTTCCGGCTTGCAGTTGCTACTGACCGCATCTGCAGCACTGTGGAATTAGAAATAATCTCCCTGGACTTGGCTGCTCTTGGTAAAACAATCTAATGCTGTCCAAATTATCCCAGGGAAATAAAAGCCTTTTCAGTAGCATAGTAGGGTTAGGCTTATTTAATATGTATTGTTTATATTGGTTTGTTTAGTGTGTGTTGGTAACCTTTCTGTTTTTCTTTTTTTTTTGTTTTTTTTGGCAAAGCTGCTCGGTTCGAAAAAGCAGATTAGCTATGAAATGGGTCAGACCCAGAGAAAAGTAGAGAGTCGTGTAAGCAGAGCACGCCTTTCCTTGACTCTCTGTCGAGAGCTTTGGTGATTCCAGCTGCTCTCTGCCTCAGACACGGTGCCCTCTGCGTGTGCAGTCATCTAAAGAGTGCAGGGTCTGGGACCGTGGAGAATCCAAGGCAGTATAGTCATGCTTTGCTTAACGGTGGGGATAAGTTCTGAGGAGTGTGTCATGGTCAGGCAATCTCGAGACTGTGCAAACACCACGGAGTTCCTAAACCTGGATGGCAGAGCCTCCTACACACCTAGGCCATATGGGACTAATCTGATGGGACCCCCGTTGTTGACTGAAACGTCCCGATGTAGGGCATGACTGTACTTCCCAACTCCAAGGGCGCGGAAGTGTAGCCTGTGGGGCTTTTGAAAAGAACAGAGACGCTCAAGGCCTACTCTGGACCCACTGACTCAGAATCTACTGGGATAGTTCCCGGCTTTAAAGACCAGACGTAGTCCTCCTCTGCAGACATCTCATCAACGGTTTTTCACGCTGGGTTTTCCCTCATCTGAGAAAACAGGCCAAGAGATTGTGAGGATCCATAATTAGTGTTTGAATACATTTGGCAGGACTCAGTGTTTTTCACGTTCTGTGATACTGGGATCTGCATCTCCACTGTAATGTGTTAAACCTTGAAATCTTGTCCAAAGGTCATGTCATTACCTAGAGAATCCTTCTGTGAATTCCAGGCAGACTGCCATCTTTCTGCTTCCGCCTCCTCACCTTTACAATGGGGAGGATAACGGTAACCTACCTTTTGGATGTGAGGATTGAATGAGACAGTTGGTGCAAAGCAGTCGGCACAGGATCTGGCACAAAGTGAAGCCTTCAATAAATTATGATGACGGTAGTTTTGATTTCCCTCCAGTCGGAATATAGTTGAGTTGAAGTTAGTGGCTGTGTCACAGCTCTGTCTCAGGCTGGTGTCTGCCGCCCTGAGCTAAGCCATAAAAATCCCTAGAATAACTTTTCGAAAGCCTGTTAGCCTCTTGAGCCTCCTACACTTCTTTATTTTAATTTGTTTTATTTTATTTTATTTTATTTTATTGCAGTAACAGTGGATTCTAAGATGATATGGCTTTCAGATGTACGTTGTAATATATTTCGACTTCTGTGTAGATTACATCGTGTTCACCACCCGAAAACTAATTATAGTCCGTCACCTCCCATGTGAGCCTCATCACCCCTTTGGCTCTCTCCCCTCCCCCCTCCCCCTATGGTGACCACCAGTCCAATCTCCTTTGCTCTGTGTGTGTTTGTCGTTGTTTTTATCTTCTACATATGAGCGAGATCACACGGTGTTTGGTGTTTGACTTTCTCCCTCTGATTTATTTCACTTCACGTAATACCCTCAAGGTCCATCCACGTTGTCACAAATGGTCGGATCTCATCATTTCTTAGGGCCGAGTGGCGTTCCATTGTGTATACATCCCACATCTTCTTTATCCATTCTTCCCTTGATGGGCACCTAGGTTGCTTCCAAGTTCTGGCTGTTGTGAATAATGCTGCAGTGAACCTAGGGGTGCGTGTGTCTTTCTGCATTGGTGTTTTCAAGTTCTTTGGATGAATAGCCAGCAGTGGGCTAGCTGGATCCTACGTATGGTAGGTAGATGTATTCTTAGTTTTCTGAGGATACTCCATCCTGCTTTCCATAGTGGCTGCACCAGTCTGCCCTCCCACCAGCAGTGCAGGAGAGTTCCCTTCTCTCCACATCCTCTCTGACACTTGTCTCTTGTCTTGTTAATTAGAGCCATTCTGACCAGAGTAAAGGTGACATCTCCTTGTAGTTGTGATTTGCATTTCTCTGATCGCTAATGATGTTGAGTCCCTTTCCATATGCCTGTTGGCCATCCCTATGCCTTCTTTGGAGAAATCACTGCTCAGATCTTTTGCCCGCCTTTTTCATTGGGTTGCTGATTTTTTTTGCTGTTGAGATGTATGAGTTCTTTCTGTGTTTTGGATATTAACCCCTTATCCGATACACGGTTTGCAAGAATCTTCTCCCAGTTGTTAGGTTGTGTTTTGGTTTTGTGGATGGTTTCCTTTGCGGTGCAGAGGATTTTTTTTGACTTTGAGGTAGGATCCCATTTGTTCCTTTTGTATTTTGTTTCCAGTGCCCAGTCAGACGTGGTACTTGAAAATAGGCTGCTAAGACTGATGTCAAAGAGCATACTGCCTATGTTTTCTTGTAGAGGTTGCATGGTTTCGGGTGTGACATTCAAGTGAAAGCCGAGGGAGGAGGCCGCAGTTCCCCGAGAGCGAGCGTAGCGGGGCCCCTGCGTCCCTGTCAGCGCACCTTCCCGCTCCGCGAAGGTCCGAAGCGTGTGGGCGGGGCCGCAGGAGTTGTGCCAGGAGGGTGTCCCTGTCGCTGTCCGCAGTCCACCGCCAGAGGGGGGCGGGGCAAGGGCCGGGCAGCGTCTGGGCGGCGGCGCGGGCGCGCGCGCGCGCGCGAGGAGAGGAGCGCGCGGCTGCTGGGCCGCCGTCCTGGGAGGCGTGGGAGGCGTCGGCGAGCCGCGCCTGCCTGCCCAGAGCCGAGCCCGGCGGAGTCCGGCCGCGCTGTGCTGCTCTCTCCCGGGCCGGGCTCGTCCGTTCCCCCGGCGTCCGTGGACGCCGCTCCGTGTCCCCGCTGGGCACGGCAGCCCGGGCCCTCCACGGCCACGGCCGCTAGCCTGAGGAGGCCGTCCTTCAGCTCCCGCTCTTCCTGCTCGCCGGACACGGACGACCAGGGCGCCCGCGAAGATGATGCCATCTGAGAGAGGTACCTGGGGGGGCGTGGGCGTGGGGGCTGGTGGGAGGCGAGCGTGTCCCTGAGGAATAGGCTTGTGCGCCCAGAGGTGCCCGTCAGGTCGCGGGACAGCTGTGCGGCGCGGGGAGCGAGGGGCTCTCTTCGTGCGCTTCAGGCGTTCGTGGAACGGGCGGTGTGTGCCGGGCACGGGGCCAGCCTGGGCGTGCGGTGCCCGGGAGTCGGGCGCTGAAGCGCCACCCGTGGGCTCGGCTTCTTGGAAGGACAGACGCGAAGTCGATAAGCACACTGGTCTCGAGGCGTTCTGAGGAGTGCAGGTCTCCCTCTTTTCGAGGCTACGTTCCGTTGGGGTTTTCACGAAGCCTGTTGTGGCCCTGAAGCTCAGGCCGGTTCGGGGGAAGTGGCCTGTCGAGGGCCACATAATAGTTGTGTGCAGAGCCAGTGCTTTCCAAAGCCCGTGACTGTGCAGAAGTCTACCTGTTAGGGGTGCAGTGGGGGCTGTCCGGGGAGCGTTGTGAGCACAGGTATGTGCCCCACACTTGAAAGTCTGGCAAAGAAAGCGTGAGGCTGGAGGGTGCTCCGTTCGTTCCCTCCTTCCACAGAAAGTCTGGAGAGTTGACGTTGGGACAAGTCCCTTCCTTTCCTCTGGTCGGTGCGTGTTCAGTGGCCTGGACACTTGGTGAGCAAGACTGACAGGTTGTTTGACGTAGTGGCCCTCACAGCCTGGTTGGAAAGGACAGACAGGCAGCAACCAATTACCTAGGAGATACGTAAAAGCAATTTTGTGTTGAGTGTTGAGAAAGACGGCATTTCCTGTTAGACTTGGTGACTTAGGCAGTGATGTTGAAGCTGAGAGCAGATGCCTCAAAGAAAAGGAGGACTTGTGCGGGAGAGTGTTGGGACAGGGCAAGGGAGGAGTAGGGCCTGTCAGAGGAGCTGAAAGAATGCCCTGGAGACTGGGGCCGCGTAGGGACTGTAGGGTGGGGAAAACAAAACTTTTCGACTGAGGCTGGCGCTTTCTCTAGGTTTTTGGAGACTGAGCGTGGTGATTCAGAACGTGGCCTCCGGAGCCAGACTCTGTCAAATGGGGTCCTGGCTCTGCCACCTACGGACTGTGTGAACTTGGGCAAGTTACTGTACCATTCTGTGTGTCAGTTTCCTGATCTGTAAAACGGGGTTGATTATCATACACGCTCCGTAGGTGAGTGTAAAGGTTAGAGGATATTTCATATCCGTAAAGTACTTAGAGCAGTGTCTGGCCTTTAGTAGGCGTTAGTAGTGGTTGATTAAAGAAATGGATAAATGCATACCTAAGTATTCAAGGCTTGGAGGCTGTCCCTGGTGAAACGTGTGAACTTCAATGGATTACACCCAACTTTGCTTAGTTTCCTTTCCGGCTTGCAGTTGCTACTGACCGCATCTGCAGCACTGTGGAATTAGAAATAATCTCCCTGGACTTGGCTGCTCTTGGTAAAACAATCTAATGCTGTCCAAATTATCCCAGGGAAATAAAAGCCTTTTCAGTAGCATAGTAGGGTTAGGCTTATTTAATATGTATTGTTTATATTGGTTTGTTTAGTGTGTGTTGGTAACCTTTCTGTTTTTCTTTTTTTTTGTTTTTTTTGGCAAAGCTGCTCGGTTCGAAAAAGCAGATTAGCTATGAAATGGGTCAGACCCAGAGAAAAGTAGAGAGTCGTGTAAGCAGAGCACGCCTTTCCTTGACTCTCTGTCGAGAGCTTTTGTGATTCCAGCTGCTCTCTGCCTCAGACACGGTGCCCTCTGCGTGTGCAGTCATCTAAAGAGTGCAGGGTCTGGGACCGTGGAGAATCCAAGGCAGTATAGTCATGCTTTGCTTAACGGTGGGGATAAGTTCTGAGGAGCGTGTCATGGTCAGGCAATCTCGAGACTGTGCAAACACCACGGAGTTCCTAAACCTGGATGGCAGAGCCTCCTACACACCTAGGCCATATGGGACTAATCTGATGGGACCCCCGTTGTTGACTGAAACGTCCCGATGTAGGGCATGACTGTACTTCCCAACTCCAA
>NW_027221939.1:0-16321 GCF_041296265.1 Equus caballus
ACGGCCTCCTCAGGCTAGCGGCCGTGGCCGTGGAGGGCCCGGGCTGCCGTGCCCAGCGGGGACACGGAGCGGCGTCCACGGACGCCGGGGGAACGGACGAGCCCGGCCCGGGAGAGAGCAGCACAGCGCGGCCGGACTCCGCCGGGCTCGGCTCTGGGCAGGCAGGCGCGGCTCGCCGACGCCTCCCACGCCTCCCAGGACGGCGGCCCAGCAGCCGCGCGCTCCTCTCCTCGCGCGCGCGCGCGCCCGCGCCGCCGCCCAGACGCTGCCCGGCCCTTGCCCCGCCCCCCCTCTGGCGGTGGACTGCGGACAGCGACAGGGACACCCTCCTGGCACAACTCCTGCGGCCCCGCCCACACGCTTCGGACCTTCGCGGAGCGGGAAGGTGCGCTGACAGGGACGCAGGGGCCCCGCTACGCTCGCTCTCGGGGAACTGCGGCCTCCTCCCTCGGCTTTCACTTGAATGTCACACCCGAAACCATGCAACCTCTACAAGAAAACATAGGCAGTATGCTCTTTGACATCAGTCTTAGCAGCCTATTTTCAAGTACCACGTCTGACTGGGCACTGGAAACAAAATACAAAAGGAACAAATGGGATCCTACCTCAAAGTCAAAAAAAAATCCTCTGCACCGCAAAGGAAACCATCCACAAAACCAAAACACAACCTAACAACTGGGAGAAGATTCTTGCAAACCGTGTATCGGATAAGGGGTTAATATCCAAAACACAGAAAGAACTCATACATCTCAACAGCAAAAAAAATCAGCAACCCAATGAAAAAGGCGGGCAAAAGATCTGAGCAGTGATTTCTCCAAAGAAGGCATAGGGATGGCCAACAGGCATATGGAAAGGGACTCAACATCATTAGCGATCAGAGAAATGCAAATCACAACTACAAGGAGATGTCACCTTTACTCTGGTCAGAATGGCTCTAATTAACAAGACAAGAGACAAGTGTCAGAGAGGATGTGGAGAGAAGGGAACTCTCCTGCACTGCTGGTGGGAGGGCAGACTGGTGCAGCCACTATGGAAAGCAGGATGGAGTATCCTCAGAAAACTAAGAATACATCTACCTACCATACGTAGGATCCAGCTAGCCCACTGCTGGCTATTCATCCAAAGAACTTGAAAACACCAATGCAGAAAGACACATGCACCCCTAGGTTCACTGCAGCATTATTCACAACAGCCAGAACTTGGAAGCAACCTAGGTGCCCATCAAGGGAAGAATGGATAAAGAAGATGTGGGATGTATACACAATGGAACGCCACTCGGCCCTAAGAAATGATGAGATCCGACCATTTGTGACAACGTGGATGGACCTTGAGGGTATTACGTGAAGTGAAATAAATCAGAGGGAGAAAGTCAAACACCAAACACCGTGTGATCTCGCTCATATGTAGAAGATTAAAAACAACGACAAACACACACAGAGCAAAGGAGATTGGACTGGTGGTCACCATAGGGGGAGGGGGGAGGGGAGAGAGCCAAAGGGGTGATGAGGCTCACATGGGAGGTGACGGACTATAATTAGTTTTCGGGTGGTGAACACGATGTAATCTACACAGAAGTCGAAATATATTACAACGTACATCTGAAAGCCATATCATCTTAGAATCCACTGTTACTGCAATAAAATAAAATAAAATAAAATAAAACAAATTAAAATAAAGAAGTGTAGGAGGCTCAAGAGGCTAACAGGCTTTTGAAAAGTTATTCTAGGGATTTTTATGGCTTAGCTCAGGGCGGCAGACACCAGCCTGAGACAGAGCTGTGACACAGCCACTAACTTCAACTCAACTATATTCCGACTGGAGGGAAATCAAAACTACCGTCATCATAATTTATTGAAGGCTTCACTTTGTGCCAGATCCTGTGCCGACTGCTTTGCACCAACTGTCTCATTCAATCCTCACATCCAAAAGGTAGGTTACCGTTATCCTCCCCACTGTAAAGGTGAGGAGGCGGAAGCAGAAAGATGGCAGTCTGCCTGGAATTCACAGAAGGATTCTCTAGGTAATGACATGACCTTTGGACAAGATTTCAAGGTTTAACACATTACAGTGGAGATGCAGATCCCAGAATCACAGAACGTGAAAAACACTGAGTCCTGCCAAATGTATTCAAACACTAATTATGGATCCTCACAATCTCTTGGCCTGTTTTCTCAGATGAGGGAAAACCCAGCGTGAAAAACCGTTGATGAGATGTCTGCAGAGGAGGACTACGTCTGGTCTTTAAAGCCGGGAACTATCCCAGTAGATTCTGAGTCAGTGGGTCCAGAGTAGGCCTTGAGCGTCTCTGTTCTTTTCAAAAGCCCCACAGGCTACACTTCCGCGCCCTTGGAGTTGGGAAGTACAGTCATGCCCTACATCGGGACGTTTCAGTCAACAACGGGGGTCCCATCAGATTAGTCCCATATGGCCTAGGTGTGTAGGAGGCTCTGCCATCCAGGTTTAGGAACTCCGTGGTGTTTGCACAGTCTCGAGATTGCCTGACCATGACACACTCCTCAGAACTTATCCCCACCGTTAAGCAAAGCATGACTATACTGCCTTGGATTCTCCACGGTCCCAGACCCTGCACTCTTTAGATGACTGCACACGCAGAGGGCACCGTGTCTGAGGCAGAGAGCAGCTGGAATCACCAAAGCTCTCGACAGAGAGTCAAGGAAAGGCGTGCTCTGCTTACACGACTCTCTACTTTTCTCTGGGTCTGACCCATTTCATAGCTAATCTGCTTTTTCGAACCGAGCAGCTTTGCCAAAAAAAACAAAAAAAAAAAGAAAAACAGAAAGGTTACCAACACACACTAAACAAACCAATATAAACAATACATATTAAATAAGCCTAACCCTACTATGCTACTGAAAAGGCTTTTATTTCCCTGGGATAATTTGGACAGCATTAGATTGTTTTACCAAGAGCAGCCAAGTCCAGGGAGATTATTTCTAATTCCACAGTGCTGCAGATGCGGTCAGTAGCAACTGCAAGCCGGAAAGGAAACTAAGCAAAGTTGGGTGTAATCCATTGAAGTTCACACGTTTCACCAGGGACAGCCTCCAAGCCTTGAATACTTAGGTATGCATTTATCCATTTCTTTAATCAACCACTACTAACGCCTACTAAAGGCCAGACACTGCTCTAAGTACTTTACGGATATGAAATATCCTCTAACCTTTACACTCACCTACGGAGCGTGTATGATAATCAACCCCGTTTTACAGATCAGGAAACTGACACACAGAATGGTACAGTAACTTGCCCAAGTTCACACAGTCCGTAGGTGGCAGAGCCAGGACCCCATTTGACAGAGTCTGGCTCCGGAGGCCACGTTCTGAATCACCACGCTCAGTCTCCAAAAACCTAGAGAAAGCACCAGCCTCAGTCGAAAAGTTTTGTTTTCCCCACCCTACAGTCCCTACGCGGCCCCAGTCTCCAGGGCATTCTTTCAGCTCCTCTGACAGGCCCTACTCCTCCCTTGCCCTGTCCCAACACTCTCCCGCACAAGTCCTCCTTTTCTTTGAGGCATCTGCTCTCAGCTTCAACATCACTGCCTAAGTCACCAAGTCTAACAGGAAATGCCGTCTTTCTCAACACTCAACACAAAATTGCTTTTACGTATCTCCTAGGTAATTGGTTGCTGCCTGTCTGTCCTTTCCAACCAGGCTGTGAGGGCCACTACGTCAAACAACCTGTCAGTCTTGCTCACCAAGTGTCCAGGCCACTGAACACGCACCGACCAGAGGAAAGGAAGGACTTGTCCCAACGTCAACTCTCCAGACTTTCTGTGGAAGGAGGGAACGAACGGAGCACCCTCCAGCCTCACGCTTTCTTTGCCAGACTTTCAAGTGTGGGGCACATACCTGTGCTCACAACGCTCCCCGGACAGCCCCCACTGCACCCCTAACAGGTAGACTTCTGCACAGTCACGGGCTTTGGAAAGCACTGGCTCTGCACACAACTATTATGTGGCCCTCGACAGGCCACTTCCCCCGAACCGGCCTGAGCTTCAGGGCCACAACAGGCTTCGTGAAAACCCCAACGGAACGTAGCCTCGAAAAGAGGGAGACCTGCACTCCTCAGAACGCCTCGAGACCAGTGTCCTTATCGACTTCGCGCCTGTCCTTCCAAGAAGCCGAGCCCACGGGTGGCGCTTCAGCGCCCGACTCCCGGGCACCGCACGCCCAGGCTGGCCCCGTGCCCGGCACACACCGCCCGTTCCACGAACGCCTGAAGCGCACGAAGAGAGCCCCTCGCTCCCCGCGCCGCACAGCTGTCCCGCGACCTGACGGGCACCTCTGGGCGCACAAGCCTATTCCTCAGGGACACGCTCGCCTCCCACCAGCCCCCACGCCCACGCCCCCCCAGGTACCTCTCTCAGATGGCATCATCTTCGCGGGCGCCCTGGTCGTCCGTGTCCGGCGAGCAGGAAGAGCGGGAGCTGAAGGACGGCCTCCTCAGGCTAGCGGCCGTGGCCGTGGAGGGCCCGGGCTGCCGTGCCCAGCGGGGACACGGAGCGGCGTCCACGGACGCCGGGGGAACGGACGAGCCCGGCCCGGGAGAGAGCAGCACAGCGCGGCCGGACTCCGCCGGGCTCGGCTCTGGGCAGGCAGGCGCGGCTCGCCGACGCCTCCCACGCCTCCCAGGACGGCGGCCCAGCAGCCGCGCGCTCCTCTCCTCGCGCGCGCGCGCGCCCGCGCCGCCGCCCAGACGCTGCCCGGCCCTTGCCCCGCCCCCCCTCTGGCGGTGGACTGCGGACAGCGACAGGGACACCCTCCTGGCACAACTCCTGCGGCCCCGCCCACACGCTTCGGACCTTCGCGGAGCGGGAAGGTGCGCTGACAGGGACGCAGGGGCCCCGCTACGCTCGCTCTCGGGGAACTGCGGCCTCCTCCCTCGGCTTTCACTTGAATGTCACACCCGAAACCATGCAACCTCTACAAGAAAACATAGGCAGTATGCTCTTTGACATCAGTCTTAGCAGCCTATTTTCAAGTACCACGTCTGACTGGGCACTGGAAACAAAATACAAAAGGAACAAATGGGATCCTACCTCAAAGTCAAAAAAAAAATCCTCTGCACCGCAAAGGAAACCATCCACAAAACCAAAACACAACCTAACAACTGGGAGAAGATTCTTGCAAACCGTGTATCGGATAAGGGGTTAATATCCAAAACACAGAAAGAACTCATACATCTCAACAGCAAAAAAAATCAGCAACCCAATGAAAAAGGCGGGCAAAAGATCTGAGCAGTGATTTCTCCAAAGAAGGCATAGGGATGGCCAACAGGCATATGGAAAGGGACTCAACATCATTAGCGATCAGAGAAATGCAAATCACAACTACAAGGAGATGTCACCTTTACTCTGGTCAGAATGGCTCTAATTAACAAGACAAGAGACAAGTGTCAGAGAGGATGTGGAGAGAAGGGAACTCTCCTGCACTGCTGGTGGGAGGGCAGACTGGTGCAGCCACTATGGAAAGCAGGATGGAGTATCCTCAGAAAACTAAGAATACATCTACCTACCATACGTAGGATCCAGCTAGCCCACTGCTGGCTATTCATCCAAAGAACTTGAAAACACCAATGCAGAAAGACACATGCACCCCTAGGTTCACTGCAGCATTATTCACAACAGCCAGAACTTGGAAGCAACCTAGGTGCCCATCAAGGGAAGAATGGATAAAGAAGATGTGGGATGTATACACAATGGAACGCCACTCGGCCCTAAGAAATGATGAGATCCGACCATTTGTGACAACGTGGATGGACCTTGAGGGTATTACGTGAAGTGAAATAAATCAGAGGGAGAAAGTCAAACACCAAACACCGTGTGATCTCGCTCATATGTAGAAGATAAAAACAACGACAAACACACACAGAGCAAAGGAGATTGGACTGGTGGTCACCATAGGGGGAGGGGGGAGGGGAGAGAGCCAAAGGGGTGATGAGGCTCACATGGGAGGTGACGGACTATAATTAGTTTTCGGGTGGTGAACACGATGTAATCTACACAGAAGTCGAAATATATTACAACGTACATCTGAAAGCCATATCATCTTAGAATCCACTGTTACTGCAATAAAATAAAATAAAATAAAATAAAACAAATTAAAATAAAGAAGTGTAGGAGGCTCAAGAGGCTAACAGGCTTTTGAAAAGTTATTCTAGGGATTTTTATGGCTTAGCTCAGGGCGGCAGACACCAGCCTGAGACAGAGCTGTGACACAGCCACTAACTTCAACTCAACTATATTCCGACTGGAGGGAAATCAAAACTACCGTCATCATAATTTATTGAAGGCTTCACTTTGTGCCAGATCCTGTGCCGACTGCTTTGCACCAACTGTCTCATTCAATCCTCACATCCAAAAGGTAGGTTACCGTTATCCTCCCCACTGTAAAGGTGAGGAGGCGGAAGCAGAAAGATGGCAGTCTGCCAGGAATTCACAGAAGGATTCTCTAGGTAATGACATGACCTTTGGACAAGATTTCAAGGTTTAACACATTACAGTGGAGATGCAGATCCCAGTATCACAGAACGTGAAAAACACTGAGTCCTGCCAAATGTATTCAAACACTAATTATGGATCCTCACAAACTCTTGGCCTGTTTTCTCAGATGAGGGAAAACCCAGCGTGAAAAACCGTTGATGAGATGTCTGCAGAGGAGGACTACGTCTGGTCTTTAAAGCCGGGAACTATCCCAGTAGATTCTGAGTCAGTGGGTCCAGAGTAGGCCTTGAGCGTCTCTGTTCTTTTCAAAAGCCCCACAGGCTACACTTCCGCGCCCTTGGAGTTGGGAAGTACAGTCATGCCCTACATCGGGACGTTTCAGTCAACAACGGGGGTCCCATCAGATTAGTCCCATATGGCCTAGGTGTGTAGGAGGCTCTGCCATCCAGGTTTAGGAACTCCGTGGTGTTTGCACAGTCTCGAGATTGCCTGACCATGACACACTCCTCAGAACTTATCCCCACCGTTAAGCAAAGCATGACTATACTGCCTTGGATTCTCCACGGTCCCAGACCCTGCACTCTTTAGATGACTGCACACGCAGAGGGCACCGTGTCTGAGGCAGAGAGCAGCTGGAATCACCAAAGCTCTCGACAGAGAGTCAAGGAAAGGCGTGCTCTGCTTACACGACTCTCTACTTTTCTCTGGGTCTGACCCATTTCATAGCTAATCTGCTTTTTCGAACCGAGCAGCTTTGCCAAAAAAAACAAAAAAAAAAGAAAAACAGAAAGGTTACCAACACACACTAAACAAACCAATATAAACAATACATATTAAATAAGCCTAACCCTACTATGCTACTGAAAAGGCTTTTATTTCCCTGGGATAATTTGGACAGCATTAGATTGTTTTACCAAGAGCAGCCAAGTCCAGGGAGATTATTTCTAATTCCACAGTGCTGCAGATGCGGTCAGTAGCAACTGCAAGCCGGAAAGGAAACTAAGCAAAGTTGGGTGTAATCCATTGAAGTTCACACGTTTCACCAGGGACAGCCTCCAAGCCTTGAATACTTAGGTATGCATTTATCCATTTCTTTAATCAACCACTACTAACGCCTACTAAAGGCCAGACACTGCTCTAAGTACTTTACGGATATGAAATATCCTCTAACCTTTACACTCACCTACGGAGCGTGTATGATAATCAACCCCGTTTTACAGATCAGGAAACTGACACACAGAATGGTACAGTAACTTGCCCAAGTTCACACAGTCCGTAGGTGGCAGAGCCAGGACCCCATTTGACAGAGTCTGGCTCCGGAGGCCACGTTCTGAATCACCACGCTCAGTCTCCAAAAACCTAGAGAAAGCGCCAGCCTCAGTCGAAAAGTTTTGTTTTCCCCACCCTACAGTCCCTACGCGGCCCCAGTCTCCAGGGCATTCTTTCAGCTCCTCTGACAGGCCCTACTCCTCCCTTGCCCTGTCCCAACACTCTCCCGCACAAGTCCTCCTTTTCTTTGAGGCATCTGCTCTCAGCTTCAACATCACTGCCTAAGTCACCAAGTCTAACAGGAAATGCCGTCTTTCTCAACACTCAACACAAAATTGCTTTTACGTATCTCCTAGGTAATTGGTTGCTGCCTGTCTGTCCTTTCCAACCAGGCTGTGAGGGCCACTACGTCAAACAACCTGTCAGTCTTGCTCACCAAGTGTCCAGGCCACTGAACACGCACCGACCAGAGGAAAGGAAGGACTTGTCCCAACGTCAACTCTCCAGACTTTCTGTGGAAGGAGGGAACGAACGGAGCACCCTCCAGCCTCACGCTTTCTTTGCCAGACTTTCAAGTGTGGGGCACATACCTGTGCTCACAACGCTCCCCGGACAGCCCCCACTGCACCCCTAACAGGTAGACTTCTGCACAGTCACGGGCTTTGGAAAGCACTGGCTCTGCACACAACTATTATGTGGCCCTCGACAGGCCACTTCCCCCGAACCGGCCTGAGCTTCAGGGCCACAACAGGCTTCGTGAAAACCCCAACGGAACGTAGCCTCGAAAAGAGGGAGACCTGCACTCCTCAGAACGCCTCGAGACCAGTGTCCTTATCGACTTCGCGCCTGTCCTTCCAAGAAGCCGAGCCCACGGGTGGCGCTTCAGCGCCCGACTCCCGGGCACCGCACGCCCAGGCTGGCCCCGTGCCCGGCACACACCGCCCGTTCCACGAACGCCTGAAGCGCACGAAGAGAGCCCCTCGCTCCCCGCGCCGCACAGCTGTCCCGCGACCTGACGGGCACCTCTGGGCGCACAAGCCTATTCCTCAGGGACACGCTCGCCTCCCACCAGCCCCCACGCCCACGCCCCCCCAGGTACCTCTCTCAGATGGCATCATCTTCGCGGGCGCCCTGGTCGTCCGTGTCCGGCGAGCAGGAAGAGCGGGAGCTGAAGGACGGCCTCCTCAGGCTAGCGGCCGTGGCCGTGGAGGGCCCGGGCTGCCGTGCCCAGCGGGGACACGGAGCGGCGTCCACGGACGCCGGGGGAACGGACGAGCCCGGCCCGGGAGAGAGCAGCACAGCGCGGCCGGACTCCGCCGGGCTCGGCTCTGGGCAGGCAGGCGCGGCTCGCCGACGCCTCCCACGCCTCCCAGGACGGCGGCCCAGCAGCCGCGCGCTCCTCTCCTCGCGCGCGCGCGCGCCCGCGCCGCCGCCCAGACGCTGCCCGGCCCTTGCCCCGCCCCCCCTCTGGCGGTGGACTGCGGACAGCGACAGGGACACCCTCCTGGCACAACTCCTGCGGCCCCGCCCACACGCTTCGGACCTTCGCGGAGCGGGAAGGTGCGCTGACAGGGACGCAGGGGCCCCGCTACGCTCGCTCTCGGGGAACTGCGGCCTCCTCCCTCGGCTTTCACTTGAATGTCACACCCGAAACCATGCAACCTCTACAAGAAAACATAGGCAGTATGCTCTTTGACATCAGTCTTAGCAGCCTATTTTCAAGTACCACGTCTGACTGGGCACTGGAAACAAAATACAAAAGGAACAAATGGGATCCTACCTCAAAGTCAAAAAAAAAATCCTCTGCACCGCAAAGGAAACCATCCACAAAACCAAAACACAACCTAACAACTGGGAGAAGATTCTTGCAAACCGTGTATCGGATAAGGGGTTAATATCCAAAACACAGAAAGAACTCATACATCTCAACAGCAAAAAAAATCAGCAACCCAATGAAAAAGGCGGGCAAAAGATCTGAGCAGTGATTTCTCCAAAGAAGGCATAGGGATGGCCAACAGGCATATGGAAAGGGACTCAACATCATTAGCGATCAGAGAAATGCAAATCACAACTACAAGGAGATGTCACCTTTACTCTGGTCAGAATGGCTCTAATTAACAAGACAAGAGACAAGTGTCAGAGAGGATGTGGAGAGAAGGGAACTCTCCTGCACTGCTGGTGGGAGGGCAGACTGGTGCAGCCACTATGGAAAGCAGGATGGAGTATCCTCAGAAAACTAAGAATACATCTACCTACCATACGTAGGATCCAGCTAGCCCACTGCTGGCTATTCATCCAAAGAACTTGAAAACACCAATGCAGAAAGACACATGCACCCCTAGGTTCACTGCAGCATTATTCACAACAGCCAGAACTTGGAAGCAACCTAGGTGCCCATCAAGGGAAGAATGGATAAAGAAGATGTGGGATGTATACACAATGGAACGCCACTCGGCCCTAAGAAATGATGAGATCCGACCATTTGTGACAACGTGGATGGACCTTGAGGGTATTACGTGAAGTGAAATAAATCAGAGGGAGAAAGTCAAACACCAAACACCGTGTGATCTCGCTCATATGTAGAAGATAAAAACAACGACAAACACACACAGAGCAAAGGAGATTGGACTGGTGGTCACCATAGGGGGAGGGGGGAGGGGAGAGAGCCAAAGGGGTGATGAGGCTCACATGGGAGGTGACGGACTATAATTAGTTTTCGGGTGGTGAACACGATGTAATCTACACAGAAGTCGAAATATATTACAACGTACATCTGAAAGCCATATCATCTTAGAATCCACTGTTACTGCAATAAAATAAAATAAAATAAAATAAAACAAATTAAAATAAAGAAGTGTAGGAGGCTCAAGAGGCTAACAGGCTTTTGAAAAGTTATTCTAGGGATTTTTATGGCTTAGCTCAGGGCGGCAGACACCAGCCTGAGACAGAGCTGTGACACAGCCACTAACTTCAACTCAACTATATTCCGACTGGAGGGAAATCAAAACTACCGTCATCATAATTTATTGAAGGCTTCACTTTGTGCCAGATCCTGTGCCGACTGCTTTGCACCAACTGTCTCATTCAATCCTCACATCCAAAAGGTAGGTTACCGTTATCCTCCCCACTGTAAAGGTGAGGAGGCGGAAGCAGAAAGATGGCAGTCTGCCTGGAATTCACAGAAGGATTCTCTAGGTAATGACATGACCTTTGGACAAGATTTCAAGGTTTAACACATTACAGTGGAGATGCAGATCCCAGTATCACAGAACGTGAAAAACACTGAGTCCTGCCAAATGTATTCAAACACTAATTATGGATCCTCACAATCTCTTGGCCTGTTTTCTCAGATGAGGGAAAACCCAGCGTGAAAAACCGTTGATGAGATGTCTGCAGAGGAGGACTACGTCTGGTCTTTAAAGCCGGGAACTATCCCAGTAGATTCTGAGTCAGTGGGTCCAGAGTAGGCCTTGAGCGTCTCTGTTCTTTTCAAAAGCCCCACAGGCTACACTTCCGCGCCCTTGGAGTTGGGAAGTACAGTCATGCCCTACATCGGGACGTTTCAGTCAACAACGGGGGTCCCATCAGATTAGTCCCATATGGCCTAGGTGTGTAGGAGGCTCTGCCATCCAGGTTTAGGAACTCCGTGGTGTTTGCACAGTCTCGAGATTGCCTGACCATGACACACTCCTCAGAACTTATCCCCACCCTTAAGCAAAGCATGACTATACTGCCTTGGATTCTCCACGGTCCCACACCCTGCACTCTTTAGATGACTGCACACGCAGAGGGCACCGTGTCTGAGGCAGAGAGCAGCTGGAATCACAAAAGCTCTCGACAGAGAGTCAAGGAAAGGCGTGCTCTGCTTACACGACTCTCTACTTTTCTCTGGGTCTGACCCATTTCATAGCTAATCTGCTTTTTCGAACCGAGCAGCTTTGCCAAAAAAAAAAAAAGAAGAAAAGGAAAAACAGAAAGGTTACCAACAAACACTAAACAAACCAATATAAACAATACATATTAAATAAGCCTAACCCTACTATGCTACTGAAAAGGCTTTTATTTCCCTGGGATAATTTGGACAGCATTAGATTGTTTTACCAAGAGCAGCCAAGTCCAGGGAGATTATTTCTAATTCCACAGTGCTGCAGATGCGGTCAGTAGCAACTGCAAGCCGGAAAGGAAACTAAGCAAAGTTGGGTGTAATCCATTGAAGTTCACACGTTTCACCAGGGACAGCCTCCAAGCCTTGAATACTTAGGTATGCATTTATCCATTTCTTTAATCAACCACTACTAACGCCTACTAAAGGCCAGACACTGCTCTAAGTACTTTACGGATATGAAATATCCTCTAACCTTTACACTCACCTACGGAGCGTGTATGATAATCAACCCCGTTTTACAGATCAGGAAACTGACACACAGAATGGTACAGTAACTTGCCCAAGTTCACACAGTCCGTAGGTGGCAGAGCCAGGACCCCATTTGACAGAGTCTGGCTCCGGAGGCCACGTTCTGAATCACCACGCTCAGTCTCCAAAAACCTAGAGAAAGCGCCAGCCTCAGTCGAAAAGTTTTGTTTTCCCCACCCTACAGTCCCTACGCGGCCCCAGTCTCCAGGGCATTCTTTCAGCTCCTCTGACAGGCCCTACTCCTCCCTTGCCCTGTCCCAACACTCTCCCGCACAAGTCCTCCTTTTCTTTGAGGCATCTGCTCTCAGCTTCAACATCACTGCCTAAGTCACCAAGTCTAACAGGAAATGCCGTCTTTCTCAACACTCAACACAAAATTGCTTTTACGTATCTCCTAGGTAATTGGTTGCTGCCTGTCTGTCCTTTCCAACCAGGCTGTGAGGGCCACTACGTCAAACAACCTGTCAGTCTTGCTCACCAAGTGTCCAGGCCACTGAACACGCACCGACCAGAGGAAAGGAAGGACTTGTCCCAACGTCAACTCTCCAGACTTTCTGTGGAAGGAGGGAACGAACGGAGCACCCTCCAGCCTCACGCTTTCTTTGCCAGACTTTCAAGTGTGGGGCACATACCTGTGCTCACAACGCTCCCCGGACAGCCCCCACTGCACCCCTAACAGGTAGACTTCTGCACAGTCACGGGCTTTGGAAAGCACTGGCTCTGCACACAACTATTATGTGGCCCTCGACAGGCCACTTCCCCCGAACCGGCCTGAGCTTCAGGGCCACAACAGGCTTCGTGAAAACCCCAACGGAACGTAGCCTCGAAAAGAGGGAGACCTGCACTCCTCAGAACGCCTCGAGACCAGTGTCCTTATCGACTTCGCGTCTGTCCTTCCAAGAAGCCGAGCCCACGGGTGGCGCTTCAGCGCCCGACTCCCGGGCACCGCACGCCCAGGCTGGCCCCGTGCCCGGCACACACCGCCCGTTCCACGAACGCCTGAAGCGCACGAAGAGAGCCCCTCGCTCCCCGCGCCGCACAGCTGTCCCGCGACCTGACGGGCACCTCTGGGCGCACAAGCCTATTCCTCAGGGACACGCTCGCCTCCCACCAGCCCCCACGCCCACGCCCCCCCAGGTACCTCTCTCAGATGGCATCATCTTCGCGGGCGCCCTGGTCGTCCGTGTCCGGCGAGCAGGAAGAGCGGGAGCTGAAGGACGGCCTCCTCAGGCTAGCGGCCGTGGCCGTGGAGGGCCCGGGCTGCCGTGCCCAGCGGGGACACGGAGCGGCGTCCACGGACGCCGGGGGAACGGACGAGCCCGGCCCGGGAGAGAGCAGCACAGCGCGGCCGGACTCCGCCGGGCTCGGCTCTGGGCAGGCAGGCGCGGCTCGCCGACGCCTCCCACGCCTCCCAGGACGGCGGCCCAGCAGCCGCGCGCTCCTCTCCTCGCGCGCGCGCGCGCCCGCGCCGCCGCCCAGACGCTGCCCGGCCCTTGCCCCGCCCCCCCTCTGGCGGTGGACTGCGGACAGCGACAGGGACACCCTCCTGGCACAACTCCTGCGGCCCCGCCCACACGCTTCGGACCTTCGCGGAGCGGGAAGGTGCGCTGACAGGGACGCAGGGGCCCCGCTACGCTCGCTCTCGGGGAACTGCGGCCTCCTCCCTCGGCTTTCACTTGAATGTCACACCCGAAACCATGCAACCTCTACAAGAAAACATAGGCAGTATGCTCTTTGACATCAGTCTTAGCAGCCTATTTTCAAGTACCACGTCTGACTGGGCACTGGAAACAAAATACAAAAGGAACAAATGGGATCCTACCTCAAAGTCAAAAAAAAAATCCTCTGCACCGCAAAGGAAACCATCCACAAAACCAAAACACAACCTAACAACTGGGAGAAGATTCTTGCAAACCGTGTATCGGATAAGGGGTTAATATCCAAAACACAGAAAGAACTCATACATCTCAACAGCAAAAAAAATCAGCAACCCAATGAAAAAGGCGGGCAAAAGATCTGAGCAGTGATTTCTCCAAAGAAGGCATAGGGATGGCCAACAGGCATATGGAAAGGGACTCAACATCATTAGCGATCAGAGAAATGCAAATCACAACTACAAGGAGATGTCACCTTTACTCTGGTCAGAATGGCTCTAATTAACAAGACAAGAGACAAGTGTCAGAGAGGATGTGGAGAGAAGGGAACTCTCCTGCACTGCTGGTGGGAGGGCAGACTGGTGCAGCCACTATGGAAAGCAGGATGGAGTATCCTCAGAAAACTAAGAATACATCTACCTACCATACGTAGGATCCAGCTAGCCCACTGCTGGCTATTCATCCAAAGAACTTGAAAACACCAATGCAGAAAGACACATGCACCCCTAGGTTCACTGCAGCATTATTCACAACAGCCAGAACTTGGAAGCAACCTAGGTGCCCATCAAGGGAAGAATGGATAAAGAAGATGTGGGATGTATACACAATGGAACGCCACTCGGCCCTAAGAAATGATGAGATCCGACCATTTGTGACAACGTGGATGGACCTTGAGGGTATTACGTGAAGTGAAATAAATCAGAGGGAGAAAGTCAAACACCAAACACCGTGTGATCTCGCTCATATGTAGAAGATAAAAACAACGACAAACACACACAGAGCAAAGGAGATTGGACTGGTGGTCACCATAGGGGGAGGGGGGAGGGGAGAGAGCCAAAGGGGTGATGAGGCTCACATGGGAGGTGACGGACTATAATTAGTTTTCGGGTGGTGAACACGATGTAATCTACACAGAAGTCGAAATATATTACAACGTACATCTGAAAGCCATATCATCTTAGAATCCACTGTTACTGCAATAAAATAAAATAAAATAAAATAAAACAAATTAAAATAAAGAAGTGTAGGAGGCTCAAGAGGCTAACAGGCTTTTGAAAAGTTATTCTAGGGATTTTTATGGCTTAGCTCAGGGCGGCAGACACCAGCCTGAGACAGAGCTGTGACACAGCCACTAACTTCAACTCAACTATATTCCGACTGGAGGGAAATCAAAACTACCGTCATCATAATTTATTGAAGGCTTCACTTTGTGCCAGATCCTGTGCCGACTGCTTTGCACCAACTGTCTCATTCAATCCTCACATCCAAAAGGTAGGTTACCGTTATCCTCCCCACTGTAAAGGTGAGGAGGCGGAAGCAGAAAGATGGCAGTCTGCCTGGAATTCACAGAAGGATTCTCTAGGTAATGACATGACCTTTGGACAAGATTTCAAGGTTTAACACATTACAGTGGAGATGCAGATCCCAGTATCACAGAACGTGAAAAACACTGAGTCCTGCCAAATGTATTCAAACACTAATTATGGATCCTCACAATCTCTTGGCCTGTTTTCTCAGATGAGGGAAAACCCAGCGTGAAAAACCGTTGATGAGATGTCTGCAGAGGAGGACTACGTCTGGTCTTTAAAGCCGGGAACTATCCCAGTAGATTCTGAGTCAGTGGGTCCAGAGTAGGCCTTGAGCGTCTCTGTTCTTTTCAAAAGCCCCACAGGCTACACTTCCGCGCCCTTGGAGTTGGGAAGTACAGTCATGCCCTACATCGGGACGTTTCAGTCAACAACGGGGGTCCCATCAGATTAGTCCCATATGGCCTAGGTGTGTAGGAGGCTCTGCCATCCAGGTTTAGGAACTCCGTGGTGTTTGCACAGTCTCGAGATTGCCTGACCATGACACACTCCTCAGAACTTATCCCCACCCTTAAGCAAAGCATGACTATACTGCCTTGGATTCTCCACGGTCCCACACCCTGCACTCTTTAGATGACTGCACACGCAGAGGGCACCGTGTCTGAGGCAGAGAGCAGCTGGAATCACCAAAGCTCTCGACAGAGAGTCAAGGAAAGGCGTGCTCTGCTTACACGACTCTCTACTTTTCTCTGGGTCTGACCCATTTCATAGCTAATCTGCTTTTTCGAACCGAGCAGCTTTGCCAAAAAAAAAAAAGAAGAAAAGGAAAAACAGAAAGGTTACCAACAAACACTAAACAAACCAATATAAACAATACATATTAAATAAGCCTAACCCTACTATGCTACTGAAAAGGCTTTTATTTCCCTGGGATAATTTGGACAGCATTAGATTGTTTTACCAAGAAAAAAAAAAAACAGGGAGATTATTTCTA
>NW_027221940.1:0-130594 GCF_041296265.1 Equus caballus
GGTAAGTGTTGGCTAGGGTGTAGAAAAATTCGGAACATTCATGCTGTTGGGAATGTAAAATAGTGCAACTGCTTGGATATTTTCCAAAGTCTGGCAGTTCTTCAAAAGGTTAAGCATAAAGTTACTCAGCAGTTTCACTCCCAAGTATATAACCAAGATAACTGAAAACGTATGTCCTCGCAAAAACTTGTAAACAAATGCTCATAGCAGAATGATTTGTAAAAGCCCCAAAGGGGAAGCAAATGTCCATCAACTCATGAATAAATAACCAAAAAGGTGGTATATCCATACAATGAAATATTACTAAGCAAGGAAAAGAAATGATACATGCTACAACATTGAAAGCATTAAACTAAGTGAAGAATCCAGTCACAAAAGACCACATATTGTATGATACCATTTATGTGAAATGTCTAGAATAGGCGAGTCCATTGAAACAGAAAGTAGATTGGTGGCTGCCTAGGGCCAGGGTAGGAGGATTCAGGAGGAAATGGGGAGTGACTGCTAATTGATACAGGGTTTCTTTTGTGGGTGACCTAAATTTTCTAAAATTAAATAGTAATGATGGTTGCGCAACTCTCTGAATATACGAAAAAACCATTTAATCGTACATTTAAAATGCGTGAATTGTATTGTATGTGAATTATATCTTAATAAAACTGTTACTTTAAAAATCTATTGTCCATAAATTTGTGAGTCTACTTCTGAACTCTCTATGGTGTTCCGCTGGCCTGTGACTATTCCAATACCACGTTGTCTGGATTACTGTCTCTTTATGATAAGCTTGGAATCAAGTAGTTTTAGTCCTTCTACTTTGCTCTTCTATTTCCAAGTTGTTTTGGCTATTCTATATCCTTTGTAGTTCCATATTCATTTTAGGGTTGACTAATGTATTTCTTCAAAAGAACCTATTGAGATTTTCATTGAGATTCTCTCAAATCTACAGGTCAATTTGAGGAAAAATGACAACTGAGTCTTCCGATCCATGAACCAGTATCTCTCTCCATTTATTAAGGTAATCTTGGATTTCCTGTCAGCAATGTTTTACACTTCTCAGTGTATAGTCCTGAATATCTTTTCTCAAATTTATTCCTAGAAAATCCATGTTTACGTTATTGAAATGGTACTTTAAATTTCAGTTTGACCATTTCTTGCTAGACATAGAAATGTAACTAATTTTTGCATATTGACCTCGTATCTGCAATGTTGCTAGACTCACTTAAAAGTTCTAGTAGCTTTTATTTGTAGATTCCTCAGGGTTTTCTTAGGACAATTATGCACTTGAAAATAAAGACAGTTTTACTTCTTTTCCAATCTGCATGTTTGATTTTTTCTTTTGCCTTACGGTACTGTCTAGGACCTCCAATAGAAGTGGTAGGTAAACATTGTTGCTTCATTCCAGATCTTAGGGTAAAAGCATTCAGTCTTGCATCCTGAAATATAATGTCAACTGTAGGGTTTTTGTAGATACTCTTTATCAGGTGGAAAGAATTCCCTTTTATTCCCTTGTTTGTTGAGAGTTATTGTACTGAATGAATCTTTGTGCATCGAATGTTTTTATATATATATTAAAATGATTATTTTTTCTTTAGTTTGTTGATATGGTAAACTATATTAATTGATTTTAACATTAAGTCAACTTTGCATTCCTGGGTTAAACCCCACTTGGTCATGATATATTTTGTTTTTTCACTCAATTCATGATAAGTTGTTTGTTCAAAAATTGTGAAGAATTTTTCCATCTATTTTCATGAGGGATATTGGTTTATAGTTCTTTTTCTTGTAATGTCTTTATCTGGTTTTGGTATCAGGATAATGTTGGCTACATAAAGTGAGTTGGACAGTATTCCTTCCTCTTTAAAAGTCTGGAAGATTTTGCGTAGAACTGGTGTACTCCCTCCTGGATGTTTGGAAGAAGGTTGGGGGGGAATAGGGAAATGCTTGTCAAGGGTACAAACTTGTAGTTATAAGACAAATAACCTTGGGTCCTATTGTACAGCATAGTGATTATAGTTAATGATACTGTATTGTATACTTGAAATTTTTTAAGAGAGTAGTTTTGTTTGAGGAAGATTAGCTCTGAGCTATCATCTGCCACCAATCTTCCTCTTTTTGCTGAGGAAGATGGCCCTTAGCTAACATATGTGCCCATCTTCCTCTACTTTACATGTGGGACGCCTGCCACAGCATGGCTTGATAAGTGGTTCCCATGTCCGTGCCCAGGATCCGAACCGGTGACCCTGGGCCGCTAAAGCAGAGCACGCAAACTTAACTGCTATGCCACTGGGCCAGCCCCAAGACAGTAGATCTGAAGTGTTCCTCACCCACACACAAACAAAAAAGTAACTGTGATGGATGTGTTAGTTAACTTGACTGTAATAATCATTTCACAATGTATGTGTATATCAACGGTTTTGCATTGTACACCTTAAGTACATGCAATTTTTATTGTCAATTATACTCTGTAAAGTTCGAAAAAAAATGTTTAGTAGAATTCAGCCATAAAGTCATCTAGGCCTGAAGTGGAAATCAATTTCTTAGTAGGCATAAAGCTAGTTATGTTCTTTATATCTTTTTATTAAGGGTAAAAAACAGCTTTATTGAGATATAATTTACATACCATACCACTCACCCATTACAAGTGTACAATTCAGTGGGTTTCGATATATTACATTATTGATTTTTTCAAATTGTGGTAAAATATATTCAACATAAAATTTGTCATTTTAACCATTTTTAAGTGTACAATTCAGTAGCACTAATTCCATTCAAAATGTTGTGCAACCTTCACCACTGTTTTCAAAACTTTTTCATCACCCCCAACAGAAAGTCTGTAATTGTTAAGCAATAAGTCTCCACCCTACCCTCTCTCTAACCCCTGGTTATGTCTAATCTACTTTCTATTTCTATGAATTTGCCTATTCTAGATACTTCATATCAGTGGATTCATACAGTATTTGTCCATTTGCATGGCTTATTTCATTTAGCATAATGTTTTCAGTGTTCATCCATGTTGTGTCATGTATCAGATCTTTATTCCTTTTTATCATTGAATAATATACCTTTGTACATATACACTACGTTTTGCTTATCCTTTCATCTGTGGATGGACACTTGGATTGTTTTCACCTTTTGGTTTTAGTGAATAATGCTTCAATGAACATTGGCATAAAAATATCTGTTTGAGTCCCTGCTTTGAATTCCTTTGGATATATACTTTCAGCTTTCAACATCTGACCATGATGCGTCTTGGTGTAGCCCTCCTTTCATTTCTCCGACTTAGAGTTTGTTGAGCTTCAGGGATATATATTGTTTTTATCATATTTGGGAAGTTTTCGATCACTACATAGTCAATATTTTTCTGCTCTTTTCTCTCTCTCTCTCCTTCTGTTACTTCCATTACACATAGGTTGGTGTGCCTAATGGTGTTCCACAATTCTCTAAGGCTCTGTTCATTTTTCCTCATTCTTTTTTCTCTCTGCTCCTCAGATTGCATAATCTCCATCAGTCTGTGTTTAAGTTTTCGGGTTTGTCCATCTTTCGGTTCAGATTTATTGTTGGGCTCCTTTAGTGAGTGATTGTCCAGCACACCTTGATGTTCTCTCCAGAACAGATTTTCTCATTTTTTTGTAATGTAGATAGGTTGAGAACTTTCAAATCTTCAATTTTGGTTTCTTTTTCTAACTTGCACCTCAGAACTCTTCCAGCCTCTACCCATTCCCCAGTTCTAAAGCCACTTCCACAATTTTAAGTATCTGTTACAGCAGCACCCTACATCCTGGTACCAAAATCTGTATTAGTTTGCTAGGGCTGCCTTAACAAATTACCACAGACTGGGGGGCTTAAACTACGGAAATAATTTTTTCACAGTTCTGGAGGTGAGGAGTCCAAGATCAAGTTGTGGGCAGAGCTGTTTCTTCTGAGGCCTCTCTCCGTGGTTTGTAGGTTACCGTCTTCTCCCTGTGTCTTCACGAGGTCTTCCCTTTAGACGAGTCTTTGTCCAAATTTCTTCTTCTTGTTTGGACGCCAGTCATATTGGATTAGAGCCCATCCTAATGACCTCATTAAAGACCTTTTCTCCAAATACAATCACATTATGAGGTACTGGGAGTTAGGACTTCAACATACGAATTTTTCAGGAACACACTTCAGCCGTGACATACTTCCTGGTATGGAACCTGCATCCTGTCAGCAAGCTGGGGTGTGGGTGCTCAGGGCCCAGTGTTTTCAACCTGCTCCTACCTGTGGTAGAGGTCCACCTTCCAAGTAGGGGCTACTTGGGGTAACAGAGCCCCAGTCCTCTTGGCTACATTTGCCTGGAATAGAACTTCTGCAACATGAAGCTGAGAACGTTAGAGACTGCAGCAGCCTGCTCTCCCAGGGAGAAACTCTCACCCTAGACTGCGAGCTAAGAGGAGAGAGAGGGTCTCATTTTCTTGTAAAGCTGGATCACTCCGACTTGTAGGAGGGGTGGAGGTAAGGAGTGGGACATGGCTCAAATGGCACAGACTTGCTGTTCTTACCCAGATTACTAGATTTTCCTGAGTAAATGTTTTTTAATTTGCTGTATGCCATTAGGACAATTTCCAGAAATTTAAATTTAAAAATAATAATAATTTTTACCATTTTTTTTTTGAGGAAGATTAGCCCTGAGCTAACATCTGCTGCCAATCCTCCTCTTTTTTTGCTGAGGAAGACTGGCCCTGAGCTAACGTCTGTGCCCATCTTGCTCTACTTTATGTGTGGGATGCTACCACAGCATGGCTTGCCAAGTGGTGCCATGTCCACACCCAGGATCCGAAGCGGCGAACCCCGGGCCGCCAAAGTGCAATGTGCGAACTTAACCACTGTGCACAGGCTGGCTCCAATTTTGATCATTTAAATGATCGTTTCATGGGAAATGTTCTGCCGAGCTCCTTATACCACCATTCTGGAAGTCCTGTCTCTATTACTTCTTGAGTCAACTTGGCTAGTTTGTGTCTTCAAGGAATTTGTCTATTCAATCTAAGTCATTAGTTTGTTGGCGTAAAATTGTCTACTCTATTCCCATATCACTTTTAATGTTTGAAGGTTCTGTAGTGATGTCTTCTCTCTCTTTCCTGATATTATTTATTTGTGTCTTTTCTCTTTTTTATCCTTATTGGACTTGCTTGAGATTTGTCAGTTTTATTGATCTCAGACAAATCGTTTTTGGTTTAATTGGTTTTCTCTCTTTTTGTCATTTTTGGTTGTTTTTTATTTTTATTGATTTCTTCCTTTCATTTACTTTTTCCTACTTATTTGGGTTTACTTTGCTCTTCTTTTTCTGGCTTCTTAAGCTTTAACCATAGTTTTGAGAATTTTCTTCTCTTCTCTTCTGAGTTTTTAATGCTATAAATTTTCCTCTAAGAACTGCCTGGGTATACCCCACAAATTTTGATATGTCATGCTTTCATTTCCATTCTATTCAAAATATTTTAAAATTTCTTCTGGGATTTCTTCTTTGATGCATGAGTTATTTAGAAATACGTTTAGATTCCATATATATGCGGATTTTTCAGTTATCTTTTTTAAGATTTTATTTTTTTCCTTTTTCTCCCAAAGCCCCCTGGTACAATAGTTGTATATTCTTCGTTGTGGGTCCTTCTAGTTGTGGCGTGTGGACGCTGCCTCAGCGTGGTTTGATGAGCAGTGCCCAGTCCGCGCCCAGGATTCAAACCAACGAAACACTGGGCCGCCTGCAGCGGAGCGCGTGATCTTAACCCACTCGGCCACGGGGCCAGCCCTCAGTTCTCTTTCAAATACTGTTTTCTCTGAGTTTGAAAATTTTTGTAATTGAGGTCACGTTGGTTTTTAATATTGTGTAAAATTTCAGGTGTACATCATTATATTTCAGCTTCTGTATAAGTTACATCATGTCCACCACCAAAAGTCTAGTTTCCGTCTGTCACCATATATATGTGCCCCTTTACCCCTTTTGGCCTTCCCCCACCCTCTTCCCCTTTGGTAACCACCAATCTGTTCTCTGTTCTCTGTGTGTTTGTGTGTTTGTTTGTTTATATTCCACATGAGTGAAATCATACAGTATTTGTCCTTCTCTGTCTAAACATTTCACTTAGCATAATACCCTCAAGGTCCATCCGTGTTGTCTCAAATGGCACAATTTCGTCTTTTTTATGGCTGGTCGTATTCCATTGTGTGCATATACCACATCTTTATCCATCATCTGTTGATGGGCACTTAGGTTGCTTCCCGGTTGTGGCTATTGTGAATAATGCTGCAATGAACATAGGGGTACATGTATCTTTTCAAATTAGTGTTTTTTCCGTCTTCTTTGGATATCTACCCCGAGTGAATAGCTGGATTGTAATGGTAGTTCTATTCTTAATATTTTGAGAAATCCCCATACTGTTTTCCGTAGCGGCTGTAGCAGTTTGCATTCCCCACGAGCAGTATATGAGGCTCCCCTTTTCTCCACATCCTCTGCAACTCTTGTTATTTCATGTCATTTTAGTAATAGCCATTCCAATGGATGTGAGGTGATATCTCATTGTAGCTTTGGTTTGCATTTCTCTAATTATCAGTGATGTTGAGCATCTTTTCTTTTCTTTCCTTTTTGGAGAAGATTAGCCCTGAGCTAACTTCTGCTGCCAATCCTCCTTTTTTTGCCGAGGAAGACTGGCCCTGAGCTAACATCCGTGCCCATCTTCCTCTATTTTATGTGGGATGCCTGCCAGAGCATGGCTTGAGAAGCATTGTGTAGGTCTGCCCCCGGGATCTGAACTGGAGACCCCAGGTTGCCAAAGTGGAAGGTGTGAACTTAACCGCTGTGCCAACGGGCCGTCCCCTGAACATCTTTTCATGTGCCTGTTGGCCATCTGTAAATCTTCTTTGGAAAAATGTCTGTTCATATCCTCTGCCCATTTTTTGATTGGATTGTTTGTTTTGTTGTTGTTGAGTTGTGTGAGTTCTTTATATATTTTGGAAATTAACCCCTTATTGGATATATGACTTGCAAATACTTTCTCCTAGTTGGTGGATTGTCTTTTCATTTTGTTGATGGGGAAGACTTTTAGTTTGATGTAGTCCCGTTTGTTAATTTTTTTCTTTGTTTCCAGTGCCTGAGGAGACATGGTATTCAAAAAGATACTGCGAAGACTAATGTTGAAGAGCATACTGGCTATGTTTTCAGCTAGGAGTATTATGGTTTCATGTCTTACATTCATCTCTTTAATCCATTTTGAGTTGATTTTTGTGTATGGTGTAAGATAATAGTCTACTTTCATTCTTTTGCCTGTGGCTGTCCAGTTTTGCCAACACCATTTATTGAAGAGACTTTCCTTTCTCTATTGTCTGTACTTAGCTCCTTTGTCGAAAATTAGCTGTCCGTAAATGTGTGGTTTTATTTCTGGACTCTCAGTTCTGTTCCATTGAGCTGTGTGTGTGTTTTGTACCAGTACCATGCTGTTGTGATTACTGTAGTTTTGTAGTATGTTTTGAATTCAGAGATTGTGATACCTCCAGCTTTGTTGGTTTTTCTCGAGATTGCTTTGGCTTGTTGTTAGTTTCTAATGTAATACCATTGTGGCCAGAAAGCATAGTTTTTATTATTTGAATTCTTTTACATTTATTGAGACTTTCTTTACGGCCAATCTTACAGTCTATCTTGGTCAGTGATCCAGTTGTATTTGGGAAAAATGTTAGGTAGAATGTTGGTTGATAGAGTTATTCGGGTCTTCCTTTACTGATTTTTCTGTCTACTTCATTTGTCATTTATTGAGAGAAGGGTATTGACATCTATAATAGTGGCTATAATTGTGGATTGGTGCAGTTCTTTTAATTTTATCATTTTCTGTTTTATGTATCTTGAAGTTCTGTCATTAGGTGAATATGTATTTAGTGTTGTTGTTCTTTTCCGTACAATTTGACAGTCTCTACCTTTTCATGACAGTCTCTATCTTTTCCTGTTTCAAAAATCTCTGCCTTTTGATTTTTTTTTACAGCATTCACAGTTAAAATGATTACTGGTTGTTGTGATTAAAGTGGTTAAATGTACCATTGTGCTATTTATTCATTCTCTCTCTTATTTGTGATCTCTTTGTATTTTTTTTCTGCCTTCTTTTAGAAGGCAGAAAATTTTACATTTTCTAATTCCATTTAATCTCCTTTATTGACTTGTTAGGAATAAGTCAATATTCTTTTCATGTTATCTGTACTCTTTGTTTTCTTTATTTTATAAGTTGTTTTAGGGTTTATATTAGACATCTTCCACTTATTGCGCTCTACCTTCTGATCATATTATTATCCTTCATGTATAGTATAAGCTCATTACAATAGTTTACTTTCATTTCACCTTTCCTAGATTTTAGGTTATTGTGGATATACATTTTATTTCTACATATATTAGTAACCCCACATGCATTGTTACATTTTTGTTTTAACCGGTCAGTAATGTTTTAAAGATGTTTAAAAATTAGGGAAAAGTGTATTTTGTATTTACTCACAAACTTTGCGTTTCCAGTGCTCTTTATTTCCTTGTGTATATCCAGAATTATAGTTGGTGTCATTTTCCTTCTGTCTGGAGGATTTTCTTTAATATGTATTATAATACTGGGCTGCTGGTGATGAATTTTAGCTTTGATATGTCTGAAATAGTATTTATTTCATTTTCATTTCTGAAATGTATGTTTACTGGATATAGAATTCTGGGCAACCATTATTTTTCTTTCAGCTCTTTAAAGGTGTTGCTCCGTTGTCTTCTGGCTTTCATTCAATCCAGTGAGAAGTCTGCTGTAATTCTCATTTTTCTTCTGTACACGTGTCTTTTTTTGGGCTGCTTTTACGTTTTTTCCTTATCACTGATTTTAAGCAATACGATTATGATGTGCATTGGTGTAGTTTTCTTTGTTTCTTCTGCTTGGGGTTCATTGAGCTTCTTGGAAATATGAGTTTATGGTTTTCATTAAGTTTGGAAAAATTTCATCCGTCAGTCCTTCAAAATTTTCAGTCCTATCCGTCTCCTCCTTTTTGGGAGTGCAGTTATATCTGTATTAGGGCACATGATGTTTTTCTATAGCTCGCTGATGTTTAGTTTTTTCCAATCTTTCCTCTCTCTCATTTTAGATGATTTCTGTTGTCTTTAAGTTCATTAATCTTCTTCTACAGTGTCTAACCTGTTGATAATTTTAACCATACTGTTTTTCTTCTCAGACATTGTATTTTCACTTCTAGATGTTTATTTGTGGTTTGTTTTGTTTGTTTCCTTTTAGATTAACAAAGGTTCTTTTACCATGCTAAAAATATAAAATATACCATCTTAACCATTTATGAGTGTAGCACAATTCAGTAGTGTTAAGTAAATTCATATTGCTGAGGAATAGATTTCTTTTACATCTTCCATATCTCCTTAAAATGCTCATCTTTCATCCTTCTTGAACATATGAACTATATTTATACTAAGTGTTTAAACATTCTTGCCAACTATTTCTGTCATCTCTGGGTCTGTTCATATCGATTGATTTTTCTTTTCATTTTAGGTCTTATTTTCCTGTCTCTTGCATATCTGGTAATTTTTTTTTGTCAAGTGCCACATAGTGTGAATTTTATTTTCTTAGTTGTTGGAGTTTCTGTATTTTTTTTCTAAAATATTTTCAGGCTTTGTTTTGAGATTCAGTTAAGCCATTTGTAATCAACTCTGCCATTTTGAGGCTTGCTTTCTTGCTTTGTTAGGTGGATCCAGTACAACTTTTAGTATAGGACTAATTTGGTCCCAACACTGATGTGATACCCTCTTGAGAATGTCCTTGTATTAGGAGGTTTTTTTTATTTGGCTAGTGGGAATATAGAGTATTACCAGCCCTGTGTGAGTTCTGGGATGGCTATACTTGAATCTTTCTCATGGTCTTTCACTGGCCTTGAGTAGTTTCCTCACACACCTGCATTGATCAGTACTCATTTGGAGCTCTTCCTGCGCAGATCTGTCTTCTCTCATACTTCATCCCATAAATGCTCATAAGATTTCCTTGTATGAGCTCTGTATCTTTAGCTCCTGGAACCAGCAGGCTCCGTTTGGGTACTTCCTGCCTGCACATAGCCTAAAAATTCTCTCCAGGCTGTAAGCTGGGGCAATAATATGGCTCACATCTTTTGTTTCATTTCTCTCAGAGATCATTATCTTTCACTGACTGTTGTCTAATATCTGGAAACCACTGTATGTTTTGTCCGGTTTCTTAGTTGTGTGTGGTGGGAGGATAAGTCTTGTTGTTTTCTTTTAATCCAGTTGTGTTTACCCCATCATTGCTAGAACCCCAAATCTCAAAAATACTACATATTGATAACAGATACATACAGATGTAGTAAAAGTACAAAGAAAAGCACAAGAAGGATAAATTCTAAATTCAGAATAGTGGTTACTTCTGGGGAAGCTGGGAGAAAGAGGAATGTGATTAGGTATAAAAAGAGACCTATAGGGGGCCATCCCCATGGCCGAGTGGTTAAGTTCATGCTCTCCACTTCCACGGCCTGGGGTTCGCTGGTTCGGATCCTCGGCATAGACCTACACACCGCTCATCAAGCCATGCTGTGGCAGCCTCCCACATAGAAGAACTAGAATGACTTATAACTAGGATATAGAACTATGTACTGGGGCTTTTGGGAGACAAAAAAGAGGAAGCTTGGCAACAGATGTTAGCTCAGGGCCAATCTTCCTCACCAAAAAGCGTGCAAAAACAAGACCTATGACTATTTTTATAATATTTTATTTCATAAGCTGGGTATTGGGCACATAGGTATTTGGCTTAGTGTTAGTCACATTTAATATCAGTCCTGAAATATTTCACAATTGAAAGATTTCAAACAGAACAAAGGATTAAGTTTTTTAAAAAGACAAACTGAAAATGCTAGAAGAAAAAGCAGGTATGTCTTAGTGGTGTCTATAACCTTTTACTCCCTCTACAAATGGATGTATAATATGTAAGAAATAGTCTTCAAATTAATATTATCAATCATTCATAAAAAACATTGAGCCGGTCTTGTGCCCATTTCTTTGATTTTTGCTCTGAGAAGTTGATATGGAGAATATATGTATTTCCAGACTGTTCTTGACTTTTAGAAAAGTTTAAGGCACCTTGACTGAAGTGAGCAAACTAGAATCCTGAGTAGGGACAATGAGGTCACATTCTGTGGATTCATTCTTCCAGGTCTGCAAAACAGTAAGAAACCATTTCCTCAGTATTAGAGGGATCAGATAGCAGCAAGACTCGGAAAGCTTCACCAAACTGTCTTCTGTTTCTACCATATGCCTCCCAGAGGAACCAGAACTAGCAATTCTAATGGCCTTGCACAGTTGTAGGAGAACTCCTGCCACTACCATGCATGTATCTATGACTTTCCCTCCTTTATATTTTCCCCTGTGAACATGAAGGACTATAGTAGTAGTTAATTATGTTTTCCGAATATTTCTGATTCTCTGCCTTCCAGGACGTGGTAGGACTGCGATTCCCAGATTCTTGGTTTGGGTGGGGTCATGTGAATAGTTCTGGTTAATAAAGTATAGGTGGAAGAAATCTGTGTCACTTACAGACTAGAGCTTTTCATTGCTGGTGTGAGGCCCTTCAGAATCTTACTTCCTTTTGTCACAGCAACCTGCAAGTTTCAGTTTGGTGGCTGCTCTCTCAGCCTGGGTCCTGGAATTAGATAAAAACTAGAGTTCCCAGATGATCCTTGATGAGATTATGATACAATCAAGAAATAAACCTTTGCTGAGAAAGTGCTAAAAATTCCTTTGTATCATTCAGTTCAAATGTCCCTTCAGAGAGGCAATCCTTGACCACGCAGTCTAAAACCCACCGCAAATATCAGTTGCTGTCTAACACAATCCCCTGTTTAATTGTCTTCATAGTACTCTTTACTTTCAGAAATGGTTTTATTTATCTGCACTTCTTTATTCTATTCCCCACCCCCTGCCAAAAAAAGCCCCCAGAATACTCCATGAGAATAGAAGACTTGCCTGTTTCATTCACTGCAGTATTCCCAGCACTTTGAGGATAGAGAGACATGAAAGAATCAGATTAGCCTGATTTTTACAGGCCATGGTAAGTGCAATGTGAAGTCACTGAAGGGTAATGAGACTCTGACTACTTTTGGAGAATGGACTGGAAGTGGGCAACAGTGGAAGTGAAAGTAGATCAGTCAGTAAACTCTAGCATTGTTCTAGGCAAGATAAAGGGGGGTTGAACAAGTATGGTGTTTGCAGATCAAAAAGATAGGTCTTGTTTATGTGGGAATTAGGGAAGAGAAGCATCAAGAAGACTCTTAGGTTGCTGGCTTTAATAACTAGATAAATGGAGGTGCCATTTAATGAGATGGGGAATATAAGGGAAGAGCACTTTGGGGGGACTGTGGCAGAGAGTTGGATATCTAGAATTTCCTTCTGACTATGTTATGAAGACATCCTAGTCAAGATATCAATTAAACAGCTAGATACTGTCCATGAAAATAATCCATAAGCAATCTATAAACGAAAATATGGGTGAATTTGTTCTGAGCTGAAATCTGAGGACCATGGCCCGGGGCCTTTCTTCCCACAGGAAGAAAGGGCACCAAAGAAGTGAGGTGTACAGAGTGGTTATATACCGCCAAGCAGGACGTTTCACATATGATTGAAATGTCCCTCCCACAATAGTCACAAGATTGCCCTGTCGGCACAGCTCTTGATGGACACCGCAGGTAGTGGGTCTGCTATCTCAGAGGGCGTAGCAGGAGGCAAGTCTGTTGTCTCGAGCTGGGCAGTCACAGGTGAGCACAGCAATCAGTTTCTAGCCTAAGGAAAGACGCTTAAGCCTTAAGGAGATGCCAACTTTGGGAGAGGGAGGGAAGTTGCACCTTTATCTCAAGGGCCTTTGTTCTTGCCATAGGGAATATCTAAAGCAGATATACAATGCATGCTCAACAGCCACGGTCAGGCCCTTTTGGAAAGACAAGGTGAGGCCGAATTAGGTTTACACCAAATGGCTTCCTCATATTCTCCAATATATCCTATTGCTTGCCATTTTTATTTGTCAATACAAACAAGTTGAACTCAGATTTGGGATGCAGATATAAACCTGAGAATTTATAAACCATTTAAGATCACCTGTGTTGGGGAAGTGGGAGAATTCCTCCCCCACCCCTTTTTCTTAAGGTTCTTATGGCTGGTCAAATAATTTAAAAGGCAGGTTAGCAGGAGAAAAATCAAACAAAGTTTAATAGCATGTATACATGGGAGAAACTCAGGAGAAACAGTAACTCAGTCATCTGGCTGAGGCTGCCTGTTTAAATTTCTTCAGCTACAGACAAGGAGGATGTTGGGGGTAGTGATTTGGAGCTTCAAAGGGGAGGAAGGCAACTCCTGGAAATGGAAAAGCAAATGTTTGGTAAATAGAACTTTGATAAGAATGGGCTTAGCAAGGATCCTCCCAGTCTACCAGATACCCAGAGTTATCTAAGGTGATGGCTTGTCCTGGGGACTGGCCTTTATTTTAAATTTCTTTTAGTCAGTTGGGGAGAAGGTGGAATGTTCTTCCTGAGTCTTCTGAGCTTTTATTTTCTTCAGCTTGAAATAATCCACATACCAGAGTGGTGCATCTTGCGGTGGGCGGGGCGGGGGTGTGGGCATGCCCTGAACCCCATCACCTGCATAGGAAAAATAGATTTCAACATTTAGGGGTTAGATAGTATAAGAGGAGCCACTAAAAGTGAGAGAAGCATGGGCTATCCAGAAACCCAACAAGAAAAGTATTTCAAGGAGCAAGTACTCAACTGCTTTGAATGCTGCTAAGAACTCATTTAAGAGAACAGAGAATTTATATTTTTTTCAGCTTTGTTGAGGTATAATTAACATTAAAAAATTGTACATAGTTAATGTATACATTGTGATGAAGTTGGACAATATGCTTACACCCATGATACCATCACCACAATCCTGGTAATAAATATATCCATCACCTCCAAAAGATTTCTTACGTCCCTTTGCTTTTGTGTGTGTGTGTGGGAAGAACATTTAACATAAGACTTATCCTCTTAAGTTTATAATGTTGTAGATCTCTAGAACTTATGTATCCTGCATAACTAAAACTTGATGCTGAACAACAACTCTCCATTTTCCCCACTCCCGTCCCCTGGCAACCACCAATCTATTTTCTGCTTGTCTAAGTTTGACTATTTTAGATACCTCCTATAGGAGAAATCATGCTATATTTGTCATTCTGTGACTGACTTGTTTCAGTTAGCATAATATCTTTTTTTTTATTGAGTTAATGATAGGTTACAATCTTGTGTGATTTCAGTTGTACATTAATATTTGTCATTCGTGTTGTAGGTGCACCATTTCACCCTTTGTGCCCGCCCCCCACCCCCCCTTTCCCCTGGTAGCCACTAATCTGTTCTCTTTGTCCACATTTTTAAATTCCTCCTATGAGTGGAGTCATACAGAGATTATCCTTCTCTAACTGGCTTATTTCACTTAACGTAATTCCCTCAAGGTCCATCCATGTTGTTGCAAATGGGATGATTTTGTTCTGTTTTGCAGCTGAGTAGTATTCCATTGTATATATATACCACAACTTCTTTATCCATTCATCTGTTGATGGGCACTTAGGTTGCTTCCATGTCTTGGCTATTGTAAATAATGCTGCAGTGAACATTGGGGTGCATAGGACTTTTGGGATTGCTGACTTCAAGCTCTTTGGATAGATACCCAGTAGTGGAATGGCTGGATCGTATGGTAGTTCTATTTTTAGTTTTTTGAGGAATCTCCATACTGTTTTCCATAGCGGCTGCAGTAGTTTGCATTCCCACCAGCAGTGTATGAGGGTTCCATTCTCTCCACAACCTCTCCAACATTTGTTACTATTAGCTTTAGATATTTTTGTCATTCTAATGGGTGTAAGGTGATATCTCAGTGTAGTTTTCATTTGCATTTTCCTGATGATCAGCGATGATGAGCGTCTTTTCATGTGCCTATTAGCCATCTGTATATCTTCTTTGGAGAAATGTCTGTTCATGTCTCCAGCCCATTTTTTGATCGGGTGGTTTGATTTTTTGTTGTTGAGTTGTGAGAGTTCCTTATATATTATGGATATCAAGCCTTTGTCAGATATATGACTTGCAAATATTTTTTCCCAGTTAGTGGGTTGTTTTTTTTGTTTCAATCCTGTTTTCATGTGCCTTGAAGAAGCTCTTTAGTCTGATGAAGTCCCATTTGTTTACTCTTTCTGTTGTTTCCCTTCTCTGAGAAGACATGGTGTCCGAAAAGATCCTTTTAATACTGATGTCAGAGAGTGTACTTGCCTACGTTTTCTTCTAGAAGCCTTATGGTTTCAGGTCTCACCTTTAGGTCTTTGATCCATTTTGAGTTTATTTTAGTGAATGGTGAAAAAGAATGGTCAGTTTTCATTCTTTTACATGTGGCTTTCCAGTTTTCCCAGCACCATTTTTGGAAAAGACTTTCTTTTCTCCATTGTATGCACTCAGCTCCTTTGTCGAAGGTAAGCTGTCCATAGATGTGTGGTTTTATTTCTGGGCTTTCAATTCTATTCCATTGATCTGTTCACCTGTTTTTGTACCAGTACCATGCTGTTTTGATTACTGTAGCTTTGTAGTAAGTTTTGAAGTCAGGGATTGTGATGCCTCCCGTTTTGTTCTTTTTTCTCAGGATTGCTTTAGCAATTCGGGGTCTTTTGTGGCCCCATATAAATTTTAGGATTCTTTGTTCTAATTCTGTAAAGAATGTCATTGGGATTCTGATGAGATAGCGTTGAATCTGTAGATTGCTTGAGGTAGAACGGACATTTTAACTATGTTTATTCTTCCAATCCATGTACATGGAATGTCTTTCCATCTCCTTATGTCGTCATCCAATTCTCTCAGAAAGGCCTTGCAATTTTCATTATATAGGTCCTTCACTTCCTTGGTTAAATTTACCCCGAGGTATTTTATTCTTTTTGTTGCGATTGTGAATGGTATTCAGTTAGCATAATATCTTCCGGGTCCATCTATGCTTTTACAAATGGTAGTATTTCCTTAATTTTTAAGTTTGAATAATGTTTAATTGTGTGTCTATCTCGCATTTTCCTCATTTTCTTTATCCACTTGACTATTGATGGACATTTGAGTTGTTTCTATATCTTGACTATTGTGAATAATGCTGCAATAAATGTGGGAGTGTAGATATCTCTTCACAATCCTAATTTCAAGTCTTTGCATATATACCGAGGAGTAGAATTGCAGGATCATGTGGTAGTCTATTTTAATGTGGTTTTTTTTGGTGAGGAAGATTGACCCTGAGCTAACACACCTGTTGCCAATCTTCCTCTTTTTGCTTGAGGAAGATTGTCGCTGAGCTAACATCTGTGCTAATCTTCCTCTACTGTATGTGGGATGCTTTCACAGTGTGGCTTGACGAATGGTGCTAGGTCCATGCCCAGGATCTGAACCTCCGAACCCCAGGTCGCCAAAGTGGAGCACACGAACTTAACCACTATGCCATCGGGTTGGCCCCAGTCTTCCTCTATTTTTTGTACGTGGGATGCCACCACAGAGTGGCTTGATGAATGGTGTGTCGGCCCACACCTGGGATCTGAACCCATGAAACCCCAGCCGCCAAAGTGGAGCGAATGAACTTCGCCACTATACCACCAGGCCAGCCTCTATTTTTAATTTTTCTTTTTTTTGAGGAAGACTGGCCCTAAGCTAACATCTGCTGCCAATCTTCCCCTTTGTGCTTGAGGAAGAGTGGCCTTGAACTAACGTCTGTGCCAATCTCCCTCTATTTTATATGTGGGTTGCTACCACAGCATGGCTTGACAAGCGGTGTATGTCTGCACCCGGGATCTGAACCTGCAAACCTGGGCTGCAGAAGCGGAGAGAGCTGAACTTAACCACTACACCACTGGGCCAGCCCCTACTTTTAATTTTTTGAGGAACCTCCATACTGTTTTCCATAGTGGCTGCACCATTTTACATTCCCATCGACAGTGTACAAGGGTTCCAATTTCTCCACATCCTTGCCAACACTTGCCATTTTTTGTTTTTTGGTAATAGTCATCCTAACATTTGTGAGGTGATATCTCAATTGTGATTTTGATTTGCATTTCTTATCAGATTTGGCAATATGGAGGTTATTCATAGGAAAACGTATGAATCAAAGAGGAGGAAAAGAGAGTCCACGTAGAACTCTTTCAAGAAGTTTTGCTATGAAAGCAAGCAGAGAAATAGGCTCAGCTAGAGGGATTACGGGGTAAAGAAAAGTGGTGTTTTGTCTTTGTTTTTTTAAGGTGAGCGATATTACAACATTTTTTATGATGAAGAGACCATCCAGCCTGAGGAGAGATTGATGATGCAGTAAAGAGAGGGGATAAGGAAAACAACTAAACCCCTAAGTGGGTAGCAGACATAGGAGTCCAGATCACAGCTGGAAAGACTGAAGATTAACAGAAGAAAAGCCACTTCCTTCTCTTTAATATGATGCAGAAGATAAATGCAGTTGTAGGAAGGATTGTACATTTAGTGGTGGGATGTGGGAGAAGTTCCCTATCTCGTGACTTTTTTCTGAAGTGTAAAGGAAAATCATTGGCCAAGAGAGAACATACAAAATAGTCATCGCGGAGAGCGAAAAAGTAAGTTTTCTAAAACCCTGGAAAAGGATGACCAGCTTAAGGTTTGTGATCAGGAATTTAAAGAAAGCTTGTCAACCTGAAAGCCAGTTCTTTGTGGCCAGGAAAGAGGGCAATAATGAAAAGTGTTCTAGAGAGAGCAAATACAGTGATTGTTGTAGCTTCTTATTTACCCTAAATGATCACTTAAAGTGTATAAGTACATTATAATCTATAACAATGTTAAAGAAAATATATAGCTAACAGAAGTTGGCAAGTAGAAGGAGCAAAGAAGTGTGAGAGGTTAGGTGTGTAAGTATCTTCATCTCGCACAGAGTGAGGAGCTAATGTATAATTTTGAAAGTTGAAAATCCAAAAAAACAGATGTTTGAAGTACTTACCTTATTTAAATTATACGGTTTATCATAAAATAACTAAAATACTAAGAGGAAATAGTTTAAATTATCTAAATCCTCACCTGTCATAAGTGAATCCACAATGTCAAAAATTGATAAAACAATTAGTGATTGAGATCCTTTAATTTATAAATATGGAGGCAGTCACCGGAAGAAATAAAAAACAAAGTGAAAAGTAATTGCCTGTGGAGAACTTTTGTCCCTCATTATTATTTTGTATGACTTGATTTTTTTCATAACAAATGTATGCGTTAGTATACTTTAATAAAATTAAAACAGAAACTATTTAACTGCGAATGAAGGCCTTGAAGTCAGGGCCAAGCTTTGATACAACTGGGTAGGTTTTGTCGAGGTGACATTTATTTCCAGCCCCTTCCCGTGCCCTCTGATTGGCTCTCTCGGAATTGGTTTTCTCCCAGTATCAAAGGGATTCACTGCCCTCCTGCCCCTGGCTTCCTCCCGCCTTCACTGAGGAAAAGCACATCTCTGGTTGTTTTCTGCTCCTCAACTTTGATCATTACAAAATGAGTCTATTCTTGGTCTCATTCTTAAAATGATTTGTTTTTGGCGCTCCGGGGCTCGCGCCCCTGCCTCGTGCCTGCGCCGCTCGTATGTAAATGAGGGCGCGTGACGCGGGACGCGGATGGACAAGGGAAGAGAGAGAGTGGCCGCTGCCCTCGCCGCCCGGTGCTGGAGCCCTCGGTGCGCGGCGGAGAGGAGAGGATGCCGGCGGGAACTCGACTCTTGGCGCCACCGTCTCATGCACTGTGTAGGTTTTGAGAGTATTTTAGAAGGGCTTTATGGACCACGGCTACGAAGAGCCCTGAGTTTATTTGAAGGATTGTCTACCATCTCTTGATTCTTCACAGTCAACACCAACAGAGAAACTGTCATCTCAGGGCCAGTCCAACACTGAAAGACTGAATGCCAAGCAGAAAATTAGCTAAATGCACTCTTTCGAAAGAAAGACCTTCCTCAGAACTGTGATCCTAACATTCCCCTAGTTGCTCAGGAATTAATGAAAAAGATGATACGTCAGTTTGCAATTGAGTATATTTCAAAAAGTGGTAAAATTCAAGAGAATAGAAATGGTTCAATTGGACCAAGTCTAATATGTAAAAGTATTCAAATGAATCAAGCAGAAAACTCCCTTCAGGAAGAACAGGAAGGCCCCTTAGACCTCACTGTGAATCGAATGCAAGAACAAAATACTCAGCAAGGGGATGGAGTGTTAGATCTCTCTACAAAGAAAACCAGCATAAAATCTGAAGAGTCGTCCGTATGCGATCCTTCTTCTGAAAATTCAATGGCTGGGAGACTACAGAGAAACAGAGAGGACTATGTGGAGAGAAGTGCTGAGTTTGCAGATGGTTTGCTCTCAGAAGCTTTGAAAGACATTCAGTCTGGAGCACTGGACAGAAATAAAGCAGGCATACCTCAAAAAACTTTACTTCTCCACTTAGAAGCCTTACCAGCAGGGAAGCCTGCATCTTTTAAAAACAAAGCTCGAGATTTCAGTGATAGTTACTCATATAAAGACAGTAAAGAAACTTGTGCAGTGCTGCATAAAGTAGCCCTGTGGGCAAGAGCTCAAGCAGAGCGCACAGAAAAAAGTAAACTCAATCTAATTTAAAGAAAAAAATGAAAGCCTACAATATGAAACTTCACGTCCTACTGTACAGTTAAAAATTCCTCAACTACGAGTAAGTTCTGTTTCAAAACCACAACCTGATGGTCCTGGTCTGCTGGATGTTATGTATCAAGTTTCCAAAACCTCTCCAGTCCTAGAAGGATCAGCTCTCCAAAAACTGAAAAATATACTCCCTAAACAGAAGAAAATAGAATGTTCTGGGCCCGTAACTCACTCAAGTGTTGACTCTTACTTTCTACCCGGGGACCTCTCTCCTTTGTGTCTTAATTCTAAAAATGGAACAGTTGATGGAACCTCTGAAAATACTGAAGATGGATTGGATCGAAAAGATAATAAGCAGCCCAGGAAAAAACGTGGCCGTTATCGGCAGTATGATCATGAAATAATGGAAGAGGCTATTGCAATGGTAATGAGTGGCAAAATGAGTGCTTCCAAAGCACAAGGAATTTATGGGGTACCTCACGGCACTTTAGAATACAAGGTAAAAGAAAGATCTGGAACACTGAAGACTCCTCCTCCGAAGAAACTCCGAGTACCAGACACTGGGTTATATAATATGACAGATTCAGGGACTGGCAGCTGCAAAAACAGCAGCAAGCCTGTGTAGATTACTTGTTAGGAAAATGTTTGTACGTGTGTTTGTGTGTGTGTGTGTATGTGCACAGGTGTGTGTTTGTGTGTCTATATACACACACGTGGGAATTACAGATGCTCACTCTGACAGGAGACATGAAATTTTGCAGTTGAAAAACCACTTACATGCCTTTTGAAAAAAAGTTTTATTCAGGGTTTTCACTGTGGACAGAATTATATAGTTGCTTACTTAATTCTGATAGTTTGTATTTAATCCTTGTATAAATAGGTGAAAAAGATTGAGGTTTTCTTTAGTAGTCAATAGCATAAAGCGTTGTGGGAAAACAAGTAATTGTCAAGTGAAACATTTTTATAGGTGAAAGACCACCCCAGCCATTCAGTTAAACCATCTTATAATGGAAATATGATATTAATAGTTTTTAAACATTTTTACCTAACATACTTAGAGTTACTGTAAGTACGTCAACCAACCAATCAGAGTTTAAATACGCAGCTATCTCCATACTAAGAAAAATTAATATATACAGTATTAGGACACTACAGTGCATTCTATGAAATATGAAATGCACTCAAGTGCATCCACCAGGAATAGACAAGAAAACCTTAAATGATATGTATAATGAAATTTAATATTTATCATTTAACAGTTGTTGTAGCAGGAAGTTGGGGTTTATAAGGTATACACTTTTTGAAAAAAACTGACACATTGTTAACCCCAGGAGCTATAAAATCCTTTAATATAAGATGGAATACTAAGAACAAAAAGTAATTTAAATTTAATTATTAAAATAATTTAATTTTGTTTTTCATTTGAAAAATAAGCTAATGTGTAAGATTAGAAAAGAAAGTTGGAATGCAACTTAGAGCATGTTTATAATGGGCACAGAAAAAGCTTGAGAATGATCATTTTGGTTTAAATGTGCTGGTTGGTTGATGTTATGACTACTTTAAATTTTAAGGATTGTGATAGACTCCTACTATTGAAAAACCTCAGTGTAACTTTAATATATTTGCTGCTGTGACATTTCAAAACATTTTCAGTTTATCAAAAATGAATTACAGATTTCATTTTGGTGGGCGATACATTATCGTTTTGCTAATAACCAAATTTGCAGTTTGTTCAGGGTCTTAAATGGATTTACAAATATTTAACACTGAAGCTGTTTTGAACTTTCAGTAATGTAAACTCTACTAATTGGGCAGTTAGAAGCTGGGCAGTGCATTTTAACTTTTACTAGCCTCATAAAAGAGACCAGTAATTTTTATATAGCAGTTTTAAAATGTGGTTCAGAGTATCCATGTTGGATTTATGGAGTATGCCGTTTTAGTGGTAAAATGTTATAAAGCATGTGCCTCCATATAAAGATTGGGGATTTGCTTCATATGTTCACAGTTCTCCGAGTGCCCCTTTGCTCTGTTAAAAGTCAGGTTCTGATCATTTTTCTAAGCCAGTTTTCCTAAGTCCAAAAGGAATACTTAAAGCTGAATTTAAAAAATAAGTGCACCTTGTCAAATACTTGTGTTTTTACACTTGTGTTTGTGTGTATCTAATAATCACATATACATGTAATACTAAAGAGATTTTCAGCTATTACATTGAAAAACTGCTTACATATGTATAAGGAAACTGAAGAGAGGGAAATACACAACCAAGTAGATATTTGGTCTCTTCGATCTATACTGAACCCTCTTCAGCAATTAATGTTACCTGCATGCTAGGGTATGAATCCTCTCGCTCTTTTTTATTCCCCCAAGAAAGTATACATAATAGATTGCAAAACAGCAGATGTCAGGGTCATCTTTCTTTTTAAAGAATTAAGCCATATTTTGTGAGGGCCAGAACTTGGATGATTTAATGTATTTCCCCTCCCCGCCCCCCGCGCCCCCAGTGAAAAGCAAAGTTAATGTTTCAACACAATTTTATTGACCTCATTATACAGAATTTTACTTGCAAAAATTTGGGGGCTTGAAGGCATTACATAATATTTATATTGTATTGAGCTTTTTTATTCCTCACACTATATTTACATTAATAACTTGATTGAGAAGTTTATAGTAAAGGGATACTTACAGAACACTTTTATATCATTTAAAAGATGACCTGACCAAAAACTTGACAGGATTCATAAAATCAGGGATCATTTTGCTATTGACTTCACAGTGCTCAGTAGTTTTATAGGTAATATTATAGTTAATTTGCCGCGTTTTAGTACTTGTATTATTTATTTTTGGTCAGAAATAGTAAATTAAATATTTTTTGATAGTTTGTAGGTAATGATCAACTCCTAACTTTTAAGATTTTTTTATTTTTTCCTTTTTCTCCCCAAAGCCCCCCGGTACATAGTTGTATATTCTTCGTTGTGTGTTCTTCTAGTTGTGGCATGTGGGACGCTGCCTCAGCGTGGTCTGATGAGCAGTGCCATGTCCGCGCCCAGGATTCGAACTAACGAAACACTGGGTCGCCTGCAGCGGAGCGCGCGAACTTAACCACTCGGCCACGGGGCCAGCCCCCAACTCCTAACTTTTAAAAGAAACAAAATGTTTCTAGTTACTGAGTTCACTTTTGATCATACAAACTTGGAAAGGCAGGGAAATTTATGGCTTCCCCTTCCCCCCAGTGATTCCATTAAGATATTCTCTATGTTAAACTTTCAAAGTACTTTATAAATTTAGTTACCAGTTATTACTTATTAATTGACAATTTTCTGAAAAATCCAGTTTCAGCAGACTTTTAATGAAGGTGAAAGCAACCATTATGTGCTTTCTACTTATTTGAATGTTCCTCAAGTATTTTATATTTTTAAAAAAAAAGAAGGAAAAGAAAAAACGGTGCCTCTGTTTTTAGAAAACTACTGCTCAGTAAAGTTGTTTAAACCATTTCTGGTAGCTAATGATAATTTTATATTAAATTGTATACTAACTTTAGTGAGACTGATTTTTTTAGTTGTTTACAGTACAAATACTTGTATTTGTTTTTTAATTGCAGTATTTCCATTGTCACAGTAATTTAGTAAAACTCTGGCTGCCTTGATTTTGACAGATTTTGTTAATATAAACTGATTGTTAGGCAATTAGTTATATTTATGCATAAATCAATTGCTCTATGATTCATGAATTATTTATTACAATATTTTCTAATGAATTCATGTATCTGTCTTGTGTTGTACTGTAATTCTGTTCCTACTTTGTGTTGTTATATATCTAAATCTGATTGTATGAATTTTAATTGTTCAGTTAACGTGTTTCTAGGTTGTAATTTGTAGTAAAGCTCTTCAGTGCTTTTGCACTTAAATTTAAAAAATAAATAAAAAATAAAAATGATTTGGTTTTGGCTCATGGTAAAAATCAGTAATAATCTAATAACTGAAATTCCCTTCCTCCTCCTGTTCCCATCCCTGCCAAATATTATTTAATGTGTGATCTCATTTAGGGAGATTAGATGGGAGAGTTTTATATGCATGTTTTTGTTTTTTAATCTCAGAAACAGAGGGTTAAATTGATCAGATGCTTCACTGCACGGTGTATTAGTATTACGGTTCATACCAAGTACCTCATGTGATAAATTTATCCCCTTTTATTTTCATCCCCCTCTCTCATTCTCTACCCACCTTGAGAATTTTAACTCTAAATAATGAGCTCAAAAGAATTCATCTCTGTTGGCAGACTGTTAAGGCACTGGGATAGGTAGGGGAAAATTATTTGGGAGTGTGTGAGAAAGAGGCCTTCCCAAGGAACTTCAAATTACACCATCTTTACAGGGCTTGTTTTATTCTTTTTACGTAATGATTCAGTAGTCACTATCAACTGGGACTGGAATTAGGATGGACTTTAAATCTCTTGTTGAGATGTTTTCTTATGGCAAGGTCTCATTAACATCATTTAAACAGAGTATAGCACAACACCCCAAGCAGGTGGGTGCTTAGTAAGTATTATCATGCAGTGATAATGATGATGTAAAACTATAGGCTTCAGGTAAGGGTTGATGACTTATTCACCACACACCTTAAACTACATTCTTAAAACACAGATGAAACTCATTAAATTATTTTGACAGTTTTATATGCTTCATCAACATGTTGGATATGGGATAAACAAACGGCCTACAATTAACTACAAACAATTATTTCCACTATTATTAACGGATGTTCACCAATAGCATTATATAACCTACACAACAAAGAGCATCTACTTGCAAGAAATGCAGCACATTGTTTTTTATTTCCTGTATCTCATTTATTCAATACACATTTTTTCCATGAGAAACATTATTGGTGTTAACACTCATCCAAAAGTTCATTACTTAATGCAAACGATTTTCTAGGTAGAGAAAAAAATTGTATATATTTCTGTAGATGAGGGCACATTTTGCAACATATTTTGTAATTTTCCTCTCAGAAGTATGAAAATTCTAAAGAAAAGATTATGAAATATATTGAAGTGAAACCTCTTAAAGGCAGGAACTAGCTTATTTTTTTTCAGTATTTTCTTTTGTACTTCTAAATAGAGTCTGGACTTTATCTTCACATTGTTTTATAGAACTCATATATCTGTATTTTTCTTGAATTTGCATTATTAGGTCCACAAGAGACGTACTTTTTTTTTTTAACTTTTATAAAATACTCAATTTGGGAAAGTCTGTCCTACTCGATTTCAAACAACGTGGGAGCGAGATCTTGTTTGACTTCATCCACGTATATTTTTCAGTAACAGGTTTCAGTGTCTTGCTGATAAATATTGCTTAAATAAAGCATGAATGCAAATTTTTCTTTCTGTAGTATTTTATACTTGTTTTAAAATAAGTTGAAAAGGGTTTAATTAAACATAGAAGTAGCTCCCCTCCAAAAATTTCTCTCCTTCACTATTTGTGATCACTAAGAGGAACCAGAAAGAAAACTCCCCAGCGAGACAAGTGAAATATAAAAAGAATAAGAGAAAGAAAAAGAAAGGAACCTTGTTTTCTATACCACATTCACTTAAGACAAAAATAGGGAAGCTATTTTTTAGCTTGAAAATAATGTTATGTGTTCTATGCTGCAGATATTCAATTTTATATCCTAGGAAACACTACTGTTCTACTAGGAGGCAGTGTAAGTGTGAGTCCTGGCTCTGCCGCTTGTTGTGAGACCTTGGTCAAGCTACCCGACCTTGCCAACCCTTACCGTCCCGGTCCGTAAAAGGTAGTAACATCTACCTCCACAAGCTATTGATCGAATAAGGCTGACAACACAGCGATGACACGTGCCAAGCGCTCCTATGGCACCTGTCATCACGAGCAGCTCAGTGAAGTTCGTATCTCAGCGACTCGGTGGGTCAATGCAGTACACGTAGAAGCACACTGATGGGAATGCGTAGGTTGAATTTCATTACACAGGTTAGTATTAGCCAGGCATTTTACTAGCTGGACTCTGAGTATTGTTTAATCTCACTGTGTTTGATTAGCCAAATTCAAAATTAGTAATTCTGCGCTCAGGTTATCTCATTCTCCACGGCGCGGTCAGAGAAGACGCTGCCTCTTGAGGACCGCAGACCGCAGCGTTTGCAGTGCGCGTTTGCTGTGGCGGAAGAGAACACCGGACGTTCAAGCCCGGGCTCAAGCCACGATCTCTCAAACCATGAAGACATCCGCAGCGAATTTACAAAAAAAAAAAAAGGCAGAGCAACACCGACATGTCAGTCTTCTAAAGCTTCCGAAGCCGCTGCCGGATTCCAGGGCGCTGGCGCGCTCGCGGCACTGCGACAGGGGCGGGGCCGCAGCCGTAAAGCAGCGCCCCAGACCACGTGGGCTCCGACGCGGCCCGGTGCCCTTGGAGGCTCTTGCTGGGGGGTCATGGCAGGTTCGGTGCAGGGCAGTGGGTCCAGGGCTCTGGACCTGCTCCGGACCCTGCCCCGGGTTAGCCTGGCCAACTTAAAGCCGAATCCGGGCTCCAGGAAACTGGTAAGTGGCTGGTGGCGTTGCGGGCAAGCGCTGGCGCACGGGGCGATGGAAGCGGCCCTGCACTGCCCGCGCTTTCCGGGGACTGCTTACTCCAGAGGGTATTGGGATGGAGGTAGGGTTTCTGAGTCCCTGTTCTCCTTAACTGCAGAGGAAAATCTTCTCGCGTGGTGTCAACTCGTAATACGGTTTATGCTTAAAAGCATAATTATGCTAGGGCGTAGGAGCGAAGTCGCACTGCAAAATGATTGTCCCGTTCAAAATTGGAATTAAAATGAAGGACTTTTCCAGTATAGCTTCATGGGAAAGAGTTGAATTGATTTATTCCGTTAGATGTCTCTTCAAATCACTAAATACAGCCAGAAAAGCTGTTAGGTGACGTACTGTAATTTTGAAAATCAGTTCGTTGCCTTCGTGAAGTGACAGGAAGTAAATTAAGAAAAATGTTTTCTTTATAAATTAATCTTTAAATAAAATAATGTATGGGTAGCAATGACATATTTACAATTCCAAAATAGAATTTCTTAACTATCATGTAAGCTTTGTTTGTTGTGGATGTTTAACTCTAGGTTTTTTTCCGTTCGAGCCTGTTGTAGAACCCTTATCCCCATCCCATCCTTGGAAGTTTGCCTTTGAAACACAGCTTGCACTTTGGTTGCAAGAATTAGGTACATCTTCAGAGGCAAAGATGCTGATTTAGAGTGTTTGGACGCTAGAGCAGCTAGGACAGTGCTTGGCACAAGGTAGTGTTAGCTAGTACTGGTTGGTTGGATGAATAAATGGTGTAACAAAAAATATACAACGAAAAGATGAGATACAGTTTATAAAAAGGCATCTGTAGATCATAAAACTTTGTTCTTTCCTTTAGGAAAGACGACCGAGGGGGCGGAGAAGAGGTAGAAGATGTGGCAGAGGCGACAGATAAAGGAGAACGACAGAGAGGAACCCGGCCCCGACTGGGCTTTGAGGGAGGCCAGACTCCATTTTACATACAAATCCCAAAATACGGGTTTAATGAAGGACATAGGTAGGTTGTTCTGCTTTTTAAAGTAGAAAGCCCTGTTTTTCGCTGAGAATCACCTAAAAAATAGCTTGGTAGAAATTGATAGTCACTTTGAAGCAAACTTTTGCCCCTGTTCCTCTGAAGCATCTTTAGTCGTGCAATTAGTTTGGAATAGCAGGGAAAAAAGCCCAGACATTGAGCCTGCAAAATGGAGATAATGATGCCTGCTCTCCTGGTTGTTTAGAGGCTTAGCAATAATATATATAAAAACCTGGCTCATTGTGATTACCCAATAAATGACAACTACGATGGTTACTTTGAGTTCCATTAATGCATAATTCAGATAGTGGGTTAAATTTTCCCCAAATTTGTTTGTTGATTTGTGTAAATGAGTGAAGTAAAATGCTTAAGAGGCAAAGTATTTTTAGCAAAATAAAGGAAATACTGGTTTTGTGTCGTTACCAAAAATCAAGCAGTATAACGTTTCTGTTGTAGTCAGGAGGGTCTTATTTTGTTACCATCTAAATTGTTGGAGGAAAATAGAGAACAAAACTTTTAAGTTGATGTGGAGAACTTAAGAGGAAGAGAGTTGAGTTTTCCAACTGTTACTTTCTTGTTTTGTAGCTTCAGACGCCGGTATCAGCCTTTGAGTCTCAACAGGCTGCAGTGTCTTATTGATTTGGGTCGAGTTGATCCTACTCAGCCTATTGACTTAACCCAGCTTGTCAATGGGAGAGGTGTGACCATCCAGCCATATAAAAGGGATTATGGTGTCCAGCTGGTAGAGGAGGTAAGTCTGGATTAGTATTTTTGGAGTTAGATAGGAGGCTATTTCTGATTTTCATATAATCTATACTCTGCCTCCTTTGTTTTTATCCCTTTTGAATTGTTATAACCATTACATAGTGGTGATTGTGTTTATACTCAGTTGTGGTTTTAGAAAGCCAGCATGATCACGTCGAGGGGCCTCTGTTCCCATGGTCCGGGAATGCTCTTCTCCCGTGTGTCCGTTCAGCTTGTTCCCTCCCTCCCTTTGGTTCTCTGTTCAGATCTGATAATATCAGAAAGGTCTTTTTTGATTTTCTTTTATAAAGGAACACTCAGCCCCCACCCGCTTCCCCCACAGTCGTACTCTGTCTGCATTACTCTGCCCGAAGTATTTTTTCTTTGAATATATGAACACCTGACATTTATTACTAAGTAATGCATTTATTTTTCACTGTCTTCCTCAGTGTGATGTAAGTTCTTTGAGAGCAGGTACTGTGATTCATTCCTATGTTTGCAATATTGGAAATATTGGCTCATGATAATAACTCAGTATTTATGGAAGAAAGGGATCAAATCCAATTCTAATCGCAGTAAAGGACTTTTCTATTTATAGACATTGGCCAGGCATTTCATAAGCAAATAAACGTGTTGTTAATTAACTGCTCCTCCTCCTTGTTGTCAGTAATGTAACTGTGTGAGTAACTTAGTGTCCACTAGAGGGAGGCATATGTTTATGGAAAAACCTTTTAGATTCCTTTGAAAAAGTAAACCTTACGGATAAAGGATTTTCAAATAAGATGATTTGAAGATAGATTACCAAATATGCGATTAAGTCTCAGTATCCTACTCTGGGTGTATAAGGGAATGCACATGTAAATTGACATGGAAAAATCCGTGACCTCTTCAGCTGTTAAACTGCGCATCCCAGCAACTCACAGGTATGTGTCTATTAAACTAACAAAAATAATCCTGAAAACGACACCAGGGCAGTGGTTGTGTAAGTACAGTTCCACATCGTTTACAGCGCTGTAAATTGATTTCAGATTTGTAGTAAATAGTGGATAATAAGACTTTCTGATCCTTCAGCATAAAATTACCAATTTGGAAAGACATGTTTTCAAGGAAAAACAAAATAAACCTAACTGATAGAAAGACATTCCTAAAAATGCTTTTATAATACTTAAAATACTGCAACTAACCCCAATGTCCAAGGATGGGGAGTGGTCAAGCAATCTATGGAATAGTAATTAAAAATCACAAATTATAGGGGCTGGCCCTGTGGCCTAGTGGTTAAGTTTGGCGCCCTCCCCTTCTGTGGCCTGGGTTCAGTTCCTGGGTACAGACCCACACCACTCGTCGACGGCCATGCTCTGGCAGCAACCCGCAGACAAAATAGAGAAAGACGGGCAACAGATGTTAGCTCAGGGTGAATCTTCCTCAGCAGAAAAAAAAAAAAAAATCACAAATAATATGGCAAGACCTTACTTTATTGAGTCAAACGTACCATAATTATTAAAATGCAGGTCGGTATCATAGATGGAAAAAGTGTATCTTAGAATTGATGGAATATTTTTTAAATATATTAAAGGTTCATAATTAATAAAAGGAACTTGATTGGGAGCCAGCTTGTTTCAACCACACCAAAATAGGAAAAAATTCTTATCACTACAAAAAGAATGGTAATGATGCCATCTTTTTATTTTTGTCAGAATCTGTTTTGAAATTAAAATATAGCACATCCTAACTAAAGTGATCAAAAGTAGAACTTAAAAAAGTTCAGGACTACATTTTTCAGTGTTGACCATGGTAGGGAAAGGTAAACTTATTTTCTGTCAGTTTAGAGGCTGTAGTAAAGTCAATAATGAATGCAAAGTGAATTTCTGTTGTCCTTTGCTCCCTTTTTTCTTAGAGGGGGTGACCCCTCCAAAGCTCAGATATTTTATTCTTTCGCTGATTCTAGCCCACTCGTCCCCCTCTTTAACCTTCTCTTGGCCTCTTGCTTGTTAAGGGATAGGAAGATAAGTCATGATCTGTATCCTACAGCATAATGTTGTGGTTAAGAACACATACTGTGGCTGGACTGTCTGGGTTAGAATCCTAGCTTTGTGATTTTGGGCAAGGTATTTAACCTATCTGTGCTTCAGTTTCCCCATCTGTGAAGTTGGTTTAGCAATAATCCTGTCATAGGGTTGTTATGAGGGTTAAACAGCCAACTATTACCGAAGTACTGGGAATGGGTGCTTATATTGGTGTCTACGAAATACATCAAGTGAAAATATAGTCATCTCTGCTCACAGGGAAGGAAAATTGGTAAAAGAAGGGGGCCTAGAAAATGTAAAAGAATTTGATGTTATTTGATAGGACCTGGAAGCAGAAGTCTTTGAAGTAGGAATTGCTGTTACATTGTGGGCATTTTGGAGGAGGAAACACAGTGTAAAAAGGAAGCTTGCCATAGTTAATTTACTTTTAGCCAAGCTAGCTACTCACAGACTATTTTGACGTGTTACAGGGTGCTGATACCTTTAAGGCGAAAGTTAATATTGAAGTACAGTTGGCTTCGGAACTAGCCATTGCTGCAATCGAAGAGAGTGGTGGTGTCGTTACTACAGCCTTCTGTGATCCCAGAAGTCTGGGTAAGCTTGCTCCGCAGTCATTTTCTTCTCTCCCTCTTTGTCTCATGCTGGCTGCATGTGAGGATTGTAAAAGTCCTCATGGCTGTTTGACTTGCCGTTTGGACACCTCTGTTTTCTGTTTCAGGATTTCTTATTAGTGCTGTGGCTGGTGGGGCTCTGTCCTCTGATAGACCTCAGCCAGTAGGTCATAAAAAGGTTTTGTTTTTGTTTTTGAACACAGGGCTTAAATACAATGTTACCTATGTCTAGAAACTCACTAATGGTTGGTAACCCAGGAGTAACTCTGACTTTCAAGATACAAACTTTTGAAAATTAAGCATTTCCATTTGTTTACTTAAAACAAGCTTATTTAATTAAAAGAGTTCTTGGAATTAAGTTCTCATCTTGGTCATATTTAAAAATTAATGATTATAAAATACCATTATTAAAAGAAAACCATCATGTAAATAAAATAGTCAACATTTGCCTTTCTCTTTTTTTAATTTAAAAATTGTTTTAGAAATTCTATGCAAACCTGTTCCATTCTTTCTGCGTGGACAACCCATTCCAAAACGAATGCTTGCACCTGAAGCACTGGTGCCGTATTATACTGATGCAAAGAATCGTGGTGACCTGGCGGATCCGGCCAAATTTCCTGAAGCAAGACTTGAACTCGCCCAGAAGTATGGTTATATTTTACCTGACGTTACTAAAGATGAACTCTTCAAAGTTACTACTCGAAAGGACCCAAGGCAGATTTTCTTTGGTCTTGCTCCTGGACGGGTGGTGAATATGGCAGATAAGAAAATCCTGAAACCTACAGAGGAGAATGTCCTCAAGTATTACAGCTCATGAATTCCCTTCCAAGAAAGCAGAGTTGGAAAAGAGGACTGGAAAAGGAGGCCATGCGATAAAACAAAGAATTGGTGCGGTCACTGTGTTTGAGTGATGTCTACGACCTGGCTCTCAATAATACTTTCATCTTGGTCATTGTATTATTTCTTATCATAGTCATTGTCAAGGAAAGTCTGCCTAGCAATGGCTTAAACAAATTAGTTTTTTTCTTATTTTTTATCACCTAAGAAGAATTGGTAGTGACGGTAATAGCCATAGCAGTTCAATAATCTTGCAGTTTCTGTATCTGCAATTCTCATGGCCTCTCCCCAAGACCCTAAGATGATCACCATGGCTCCAGTAAGAATAACCTTAAAGGGCAGGAAGAAGCGGGGAGAATGGTTCAAGCTATAGCTGCCCTGTTCATAAGGAAGCAAAAGTTTTCTCATGACCACCCCTTGCAGACTTTCATATACATCTTATTATCCATAGCTGTGTCATTTGATTCCCTCTAAGGGCAATGAGGCTGACGCACTGAGACTTAACTATGCCTGCCTCTACAGTTGGTAGATGGGAGAGGCAGAACATCCTTGGGGATGGAAATTGATTAGCCAACCACTAAGGACTGCCAACGTCATCAAAAAAGTTATTCATTCAGTATATATTTGTTGAATGTCAAGTATTCTAGGTTCTATTTAAATAACATAATATACATATATTTTATAGGGTACTTGATATTTACAAAATATATTTTTATAAATATAAAATAATTAAAAATACTTTAGAAAAGGTGCACTACTTCAAAAAAAGATCATAATAGAAGTTTTCAATGTACATTTTTTAAAATGTGCTTTCAAAAACCGTACCTAGGCATTCTGGAAAATGTAATGAAAACAGGTATTGCAGTTTGAATGGTACTACGCTAGAAAACAGAAGTAAATAGTTGTAGCAAAAACTTGTAGATATAAAGATGTTTCTGTGAGAACATAAAGGGCTGATGTACCCATAATGCACATGACAGAGGGTTTAACAATGTGCTGCCAGGCACCGTAGCTTTTATATACTCGTTGATCCGTTGCTGCTGCTATTAAGTTGGTTTTTCTTACTAACGCAATAGGATAGACTTAGGGTAGATGATAATAACACATTGTGTTCTGTGAGACAATATTGGGCCGTGGAAAAGAGAAAATTAAAAGGGGCGATTTAATTTTGAAGTTACATATATGATCCTGAAAGAGATAGAGAAACAACAGGAATAGTATTATCTTATAATAGCACATCTATTTATTTGGTAAATTTAAGACAACTGTTTAATAGTATCTTTATTATGTTCAAGATTATCATTATTATGTTTAAGATATTATTATTATGTTTTTAAGACATAATTTTCACTCTGAGCTCATTAGTAACAGTATAACAAAAGTTGAGGCAAATTCATTTTTGTTTTCAATCTGAAAAAAGTCACTTTTGGAAGTTTCAAGAATGGAAAAAGTGCTATAAATGTGTTTCATTAAATTGTTCTTTTAAAAATGTATTTTGAAAGTCTACAACAATGTATGAACACACCATTTTACTATTAATTTCTTCTCCTGTACATATCCGTGAGACCAGAATAAAAATGGACTATTTTCCTGGCTAGATATGCATTTATTTCATAAAGGAGCTCCTAATTGCGAAAATACTTGGGTGAAACCATCATCTCCATTCTCTGGATCCATTCCCAACGTCAGATGGAGAGACGAATGTGACTGGATTTCACCTGTTCAGCTTGTAACCCCAACCTTTGTCTCCACTTGGAATAAAGTTGTGTACTTTCGCTATCAAAAGGAACTTCCCATTCACCATCTGGCCCTTCAGCAGTCCCCTAAGCACTAAAAATAGAAGTAAGACTAAACGGGTGAAATTAATTTTAATGATTTGTTTTACTTAAGCCAGTATTTCCAAGTATTGTCATTTCAATATGTACGTAGTGTACACTTAGTAATGAGATATTTGATCTTCTTTTTTTGTACTAAGTTTTCAAAATCTGGCTTTTACAGCATATCTCAATTCAGACTATCTGCATTTCAAGTGTTCAATAGCCACATGTGGCTAATGGCTACTGTGTTGGACAGTCCAACTCCAGAGTATCTGGGATTTAGCTGCTCTGTTTCCAGTTGACTAAAGCAGCACAGCTACCGTGACAATCAAGTTCGGTGGTGGGTTAAAATAGTTCTATATGAATTGATGTGCATAATGAAGATGCATGCCTAATTAAAATACAAAACCACCTCCCCTTGGAGAGAAATCAAGCAGGTACCATAAGCCAAAACATAGACCACACATCAGAAAATATTTAGATAATCATCACAAATCTGCTTTTAATTTTGAAATATTTGAAACATAACCAGCCAATATTAGAAGACTAACAGAAAATATTTGAAGTAATCCAATAGTACAAAATAGAGGCAATAAAAGTTATGAGTATTTAATAAATGTTGTGTTTAATAACATGGATAATATAGCCATGAAGTATCTTTAAGTAAAAAGAGTTAGAAGACACTGTGTCTGATATTACTTCATTTTGGTAAAATAAAAACATTTATCATTATTTGAACAAATACATAGTAAAAAACATTGAAAATGCTTATTTATGTTTTCTAAAGGCACCATTTTTTGTTCATAACAAAAAATAAAATAAGGCATGGCACTGTGCATGAGTAGCTAATCTGAAAAACCTTCCACTGTAAACGCCTGGATATGCAAGACAAATTATATCAAGCATTCTTGTACCTGCAAAATTGAGGTCATATAAAGGAAAGCACAATGCCTCGTTTTCCACAAAGGAGGAGGAGTTCAGAACAAGCTCAATGAGCATCCAGTGCTGAGGCTGGTGTACCGCTTCCCTAAGTTGATGGGTATGGGAGGATGGGTGGGGAGCTTCTCTAGAACCTAGAGGATTGGGTTTTACTATCCCTACTGGAAGAGGAACTCTGTACTGGGACCCTGAAGGATCCGTGTTTCACAATGAAACCCCTACAGTAAAACTAACCCTCAATGAAAAACTTGGCTGAAATAGAAACCCACAAACACAGGGAGTTGACAGACAAGTCTTTGTTTTTTTCTTGGACTCCAGCTGGGATTCCTCTAAGAATTTGTCACTAAATGTGTGCCATCCAGTTGGTGTGGCTTCAGTGTCCACCACAACTGTACCTAGGAAAAGTCTAGCCGAAAAATAAATATAAAAGTATATTCTAAATTAATTGCATTTCCGTAGCAAGAGAAACTCTACACCCAGGCTACACAACAGTTTCAAGATAAAGCATTATGAAGTTTTAGCTTCTAGTATAAATATAAATTTACAAATCCTATATTGGGGTTTCTATTGTTAGATAACAAATTCTTACAAAACTACTGGCTGAAAACCACCTTTCCATATACTTATGGGTTCTGTGGGTTTAGAATTCAGGAAAAGCATAGGAGGAAGCTTCTACATGTTGCATGGTGTCTGGGGCACAGGCTCGTGAAGACTTGACAGGTCAGGGTGACTCCGTGGCTGGTGGCTGGAATCAATCAGAGGAGTCTTCACATGTCTGTGAGTTGATTTTGGCTGTAGTCTGGGTCCTCAGTGAGGGTTCACAGGAGCACCAGCATTTGGCCTCTCCGTGTGACTTGGGATTTCCACTGCATGGTGGCCCCAAGGTTCCAAAAGCAAGCGTCTTTGCAAACAAGTCAGAATCAACATTGCCTTTCATGACATAGCTTCAGGAGTCCTGCAGCATCACATCTGCTATATTCTATTTGTTAAAAGTGAGTTACTTATATCAGCTGAGATTTGAAGGAAGGGGACACGGAAACTGCCCTCAATGAGAAGAGTGTTAAAGGATTTATGGACATATTTTAAAAACACCACAGTCTGCATTTGGGCTACAAATTATTTAAATTCCTCTCACTTGCAAAACATACTTACCTTCTCCCAAGACCCCTCAAAAATTTGATTTCATTACAGCATTTGGGTCCGGTTCAAGGCCCAGGATCTCATAATCTAAATCAGATCCAGGCCAGATTAAGTTCTTCAGATACAGTCACCCTTGATATGAAGACCTGTGAAGCAAAGAGGTAAGTTTTCTGCCCCCTCTAGCCACACCCCTCTTCCAAACATACACATCTGTGGGGATACAGGCATTGGATAACTGCTACTGATATACCCACTTAAAAAGATGGCAAAAAAAAAAATTTGTTATGTAACAGTGATACAGTGTCGGATACATATGCTGTGTATCCACAGCAATTCTGAGGTACACCCAGGTGCATGCTGGCAGTTCTCTGATGTAGGCTCAGCCCTACTCTCTGGAGGGTTTTTTTCTTGCTTTTGTTTTGCTTTCCCCATGGTGCTTGGCTTTGACTTCTGGTTTCTTGGTTCTGTACTCTGACAAGCTGCACGGTATTTCCATAGATAAAGCATGACAAATTATGAGCTAAAGATGCCAAGTTATAAGGCCCATTATGAAAAAACCTAACATGATTGAATGTAATTAATATCAACTGAAAGTAGGTTTAGAATGCTAAGAATTTATAAAAGTGGTATGATAAATTATAAAAAGCATATTTTAAATGATTAAGACACAATCTTAAAATCTGAAAAATAAGATACCACGAAGGGGTAGGTATAAAAAAGTAGAATTTTATAAACAAAAGTTTTATTAAAATTTAAAACACCTTACACGGGTAAAATAACAGTTTAGATACAACTGAAGACAGAATTAGTTAACCAGAAGAAAGGACTAAAGGGAATGCAGATTAGAGTGAAAAACAAATATGTAAGGTTTAATGAGCTTGTGGGATAAAACTGTATGGTCTAACATATCTAATGGAATGTCTTTGAGGAAAGGAAAGAGGCAATATATGATGTGAAAATGATTGAAAATATTCCAGACTTATCTTAAATCGTTAGATCCCAGAAGTATAATTACCCCCCAAAAGGATAAGTAACAATAAATCTATACCTAGAAATATTCTAAAGGAAATTTCAGAGTCAGATCTTACAAGCAGCCTGGGGAAAAAAGACAGGATAACTACAAAAAACAGTAAGCTTGACGTTAAAGTTAACATCAATAAAATGTCGAAAGATAATATTATATATTCATGGTGCTCAGAAAAATTAACTATCATTCTAGAATTCCAAGCCCAGGTAAACTACCATTAAGCGTAGGCATGAAATAGACATTTTCTAGAGAAACCACGAGGCAGGAGGTGTCTACCACTTATAGACATTCATAAAAGAACTTACAAAGGGTGTCATTTAGGAGGAGGGAAGTCTCCACACTAGGAAGGAATAGGATACTAGATCCAATGGGGATCGAAGAATCTGTTAGATACATGGGTAAGTCCAATTAAGGTTTACCCAAGTTCTGGAGATATAAAAAATTATGGAAAAGAAAAGTGTGTAAGACAGGAGGCAGTGGAGTAACTGGAAGTAACAGATAATAAGCATCTTGTATATCTTGGGAGGAGACTAATCATAACTCACTTTAGACATTCTTAAATGAATTACGGTTATTAAAATTGTTAAAATATCACAAAAGTCAGAGAGAGAAGATAAAACTCTGTTTCAGGAATATAGAAGAGAAGGGACTTTGAAAATTCTCTCATGACAAAAGCACTTAGAATATTGCAAACACCATTGTAAAGGTATACTGAAATGCTCATGATTGAAAGTGTAACACCTCGGCTCCAAAAACAAAGAGTGAATGGACAGCTGGAGTGGAAAGTGAGAGCTGACACAGCTGCTGTGCCAGGAGGCACGTCTGTATAGTGGTGACCGAAGGCTTGGCTGATAGTCGTCCACAAGACAACGTGTAAGTTCTACACTAGGGCTGAAAGGGAGCACCGATGCTTCAGCCGTGCTTGTGGCAATTGTTGATAGTGGTGATCAAAGGGCTTGAGTGCTAATGGTCACATAGGATGTGGGAATTTGAGCAACAGATTTGAGCATGAAGCCGGGACTTGCAAAGGATCTCTGCTCTCCGTGTAAATGTGGACCAAAAGAAAATGCCCACCTTCAATAGGAAATGAAAAGAAATATTGTCTGCTTCAGTTCTGGCTGTGGGAAGGGTAGAAAAAAAATTTTCCCCCTAACATTTTATGACCACATGCTTCCATTCACATGGATTTTTGTGCTCATATTTGTATTGCTTTACTTATGAGGTCTGGGAACTCAGACGACACAGGATTTCTGAGATAAAGTCGCACCAAATGGAAACTTTGAATCTAAAATAACAAAATACAAGAGGAAGCAAGCTATCATGATGTCAGCAGCAGACAGAAACAAATCGCATCACTAATCTGTCAAGAAAAGCAGAATAGAATTATTGGACGGAGACTATGTGGTGTAGACTGGCTAGCTGTTCTCTCAATGTATTTCATCTTCCTCTCGGATTCAGAGATGGAGTCATTACATCTCCAAGTTTCCCTTATGGTTGGCTATGGCCATATGACCAAGTTCTGGCCTATGGAATGTGTCACTTTCAGGCCTACTTGATAGAAACTTCCAAAATACAATCCTCCATTCTCAACCTTGCAGAATGGAGAGAACAGTATGGGTTTGGAGGAGGAGGATCCAAGATGTATACTCAAATAGGCACAAGGAAGACCACTCAGCCCCAAATACCTGTTGATCTGATTTCTGTTTGCAAGGAATACATGGCACAGAGACTGATTGCGTTTTTGCAGCAACAGCTAGCACTAAACAAATCAATAAACTATAAAATATGTGTAAGTGATTAAACAGATAAAAGAAGGAATTGAAAATAAGAAAAAGAAAAACTCTTTCAGTAAGGACCAGGCAGATTTGGAAAAGAACCAAAGTGAATACCTATAAATTATATGCGTCATCTTGTATATCTTGGGAGGAGACTAATCATAACTAACTTTAGACATTCTTAAATGAATGACAGTTATTAAAATTGTTAAAATATCACGAAAGTAAGAGAGAGAGAAGATAAAACCCTGTTTCAGGAATCATATGAAAGCCTGGGGGAGGGTGTGGTCTTTACTCCCAGGGATCATCATCTGTATTATTGATCCTTCAGCCAGTTGCAGCTATGTGACAGTGAGGTCCAGAGACGGTCCTCTGCTTCAAGCAAATTTGGAACTATTCCCTTTAGCGGCTGCCACTCTGATCCTAGATTAATCCATAAAAGCTATGATCTTAAGCATTTTCCATCAAGCTAATGAAGCTCAGCCATCAGGGTTCCTACACTTGCTTGCACTCCTTAAGGGCCTTGGGATAAAATCCAGCAGTTTGTTCACCTGGTCAGAGATTTTTTTGTAACGTTGAAATAGTTTTAAATGCAACTGACTCCTGTCTCCAACTCTCAACTTTCCCTACATCCCATATTCTCTCGTATCAGAAGGCTTGAGAACGACAAAGCTGACTTAGGGTATGACTAAATTTGGCTGAATGGCACTGATTTTTGTGGTTTGCAGTCACATCTGTATTAAGTTATTTAGAACAGATGTAGCAAGATGACCACTCTCCACTGTGCTGATTCATCCTGCACCGTTGTGACACAACAGTGTCACAAAATACGTCAGGTGCAGCGCATGTCCTTTTTTTCATTGGAGTAAAGGCTTCTACCACAGTTCCTCATGCTGTTGACTATTTCAATATTTTACAATAGTTTACATTTTCTTTGGGAATTTGGCTATTATGTGGAATATGTTGACTACAGAGCAACTTGAGTTTTTCTTTATCATTTAAATGTAATAAGATGCTCATTATACAGCTGTTCAAGCCTTGTAAGGTGAGTACAGCAAGGTTCTGAAAACTAAAACATATTTTTGCTGAATTAGAGGAGAAACCCATTCACAAATGAGATGCAAAATATGTATTTAAAAAGCTAATAAAGTTTGAATCCTCTATCTTAACTGAAATGACATTTGGAAGAGTTTCAATGAACCCTGTTAGAAGTGGCAGATTCCTGGTTGGGTGTAGGAAGTTGCTGTGGCTGGGTGGCACGGAGGCTCCAATATTTCACATCCCTCGGTTTCTGTGCCCTTTGCCATGTGACTTGCACCGTCTGCCAACTCAGCCCTTCGAAACAGGCCTAGACTTGTGAGCTGCTTTGGTCAACAGAGTGGGCAAATGTGCCAGTGTGCCAGTTCTGACCCTAGGCCTTCAGAAGCTGTGTGTGCCTGTGGAGTTGATTTCCCCTCTGTCGTGATCATGAGAACACGTCTGTGTAGCCTGTTGGGGGATCAGGAACCATGTGGAGGAGAGATGCCTCACTCCCCCTAGAGGACATTCCAGACCAGCCAGCACCCAGCTGACAAGCCAGCTGAATGCGGACACCTGAGTGAGCCCAACAGAGCTCGGCAGAGCCCGTCCGAGACCAGCGCAAGCAGCCAGCTACCCCCGAGACTGTGCAGAAATGGTCAGTAACAGGTTTTTTGTTCTACCCAAGTTACGTTTTGAAGTGGGTTTATTATGCTCGTTATTGTGACAACAGATGCCTGACATAGAGGGATGCATTCTTTGTTTTTGTTTTTATTAATGAAAGAAATAAGAGGAAAAACAGCTAAGAATTAGGGAAATATGGGAAATGTAATAAAATGAGCCCTAAACTTCATAGACATTATTCAAATACTGTAGTGGGCTGCACGGTGGTCCCCAAAAGATATGTCCACATCCTAACCCCTGAAATTGGTGACTGTTACCTTATTTGGAAAAAGGGCCTTTGCAGTTGTAGTTAAATTACAGATTTGAGATGAGATCATCCTGTAGGATCCAGGTGGGCCCTCAATCCAGTGACAGCTGTTCTTATAAGACACACACAAGAGAAGACAGACATAGAAGAGGGGGCGACGTGAGGACAGAGACACATTGGAGGGATGTGGCCACCAGCTGAGGAAGCTTCAGCCACCAGAAGCCACAGGGGCGTGAAGTGGATGCTCCCCGCAGTCTCTGCAGGGAACGCGGCCCTGCCGACAACTGGATCTGAGAATCTTGCCTCCAGAGCTGGAGGAGAGGACATTTATGGTTTTTTTAGGCACCCAGTTTGTGGCAACTTGTTACAGTGACCCTAGGAAATTAATGCAGGTACCCAGAAGTAATTTGTAGTCAAAACATTTTAGATTCTGACCAAGCCGCTGCCTCAGAAACCACACGAGCCTCTTATTGTCTGTGATGGTCTCTAGGGAATGAGCTGGTCAGGGTCAGGAAGGAGGGGCTCGAGACCTTCCCATCTGTTCACCAGCAGCGATGCCCTGACACTCACCTGAGCAGGGAACAACGCTTCCCCGGGCCGTTCAAGCCTCATTATCTTCTTCACCCTCGGATCACGGGATTATCCAATTCTTTCTCTACCACAAGTATCAGTATTTTCCAAGATTTTTGTATCTTAATGTCACGGTCATTAGCACTTCCTTAGGCCCATTCCTCACTAACTTTAGAAGCACATCCTGCTTAACACTGTTCAAAAATTATTTAAATACACTGTTTTCGTTGTCCCTCAGTCACAAACAAATGTAGATATTAATCAAACAGAATACTAATCTGTGATAGGAAAAAGCTGTAACCAAAGCCCTGTTAGACACAGTACGTCCGCTAGTTCCTGTGACTGCATCTATTTCTATTAGAATTTTATGGATTAAGCACTGAAGATCCTAAAAAATAATATTCATTATGTGAACAGCATTTCCCAGGTATGATAGAAATATCACTAGTGGCGTTTAAAATAAAGTTATCTACCACATGTTGGGATTTTTAAATAAGTATGTATTATTCAAATAGATATTAGGAAAAAATAACACACCAACCTATGACTCCACATGTATTACTTCTTATGACAATGCTAAGTTTAAAAAGAAAAAAGTGAGAAAGGGGCCGGCCCTGTGGTGTAGTGGTTAAGTTCGGCACACTCCACTTCAGTGGCCCAGGTTGGTGGGTTCGGGTCCCAGGTGCAGACCTACACCACTCATCGGCCATGCTGTGGCAGCATCCCACATGCAAAATAGAGGAAGACTGGCACAGATGTTAGCTCAGGGAGAATCTTCCTCAAGCAAAAAAAGGAAGCTTGGCAACAGACGTTACCAAACAAACAGAACAACAAACAAAAAACAAGAGTGAGATAAAATGCTGTGGTATAAAACACAGCAAAAACAATGAAGGAGTAGGGAAATGACTTAAGTTTGGAAAATGCCACATCATACATACCTCATACATTTGCTAATTTTTCAATTATGTAAATTCTAGGAAATCAATAAAAACTAACAATTCTTAGCCCTAAGATCATTATTAAACGAGAGTGCTCTGAAGATCAGTCTCTCCTCCACTGCTGGCAACCTTCACAGTTGGCATCACAAATCCTCATTCACCAGTTTTCACCTGAGTAGTAGCCTCCTTCAGATTACACCTCTAAGAAAGTACTGCAGCCTAATAAAACGTCCCAACTCTGTCACATCACACGTCTACATTCTGAGGAACAGATAACAGAATTATACACGTGGAGAAGGAAAACTGCAGAATACTAATTTTCTACATACTCAGAACCTGCCTTTCCTTTGAGATTTGGATACAGTGGCTAGAATCCATCTAACAAGAAGATAATGCCCTAATACCATACTGGTATAAAACGTGCACTTACAACTGGCCAAAGCACAACAGAAGTCTCTCTCTCGCTCTGGTAAACTTCCACGGCAGGTGTTCCTGGTCAGCAGGCGGTCTGTTGCAGGCCGACTCAGGGATCCTGGCTCCTTCCATCTTGCAGCTCTGCCCTGGAGCTTCCTCGTTCCCTGCATTCAGCTGACTGAAGAAAGCAAGCCTGGAAGCAGCAGACTCTTGATGAAGTATCATCGAGACGTGCTCTGAGACAATTCTCCATGTCCCAACCAGCTCTGCTTCCATCTGCTGACCTTTGACTTTCAGTATCTGGTCAGACATAACTAACAGTAGTCTTGCAATCTTGACTCAAAAGCAGTGTTGGGACCCAGGGCAGACTGCCCCCAAAATATGCTACAATGGCACGCTGATTATTTTGACTTAGTTATTTGAGAAGCAGCTGATGCAAAAATTGCACTTTGACCCTTTCCATTTCCCCCTGAAAGCAGCAAACGAATCTCCCATGTGAAAAACAGCTTCCTCACGAGGCTGACCCAACGGCATAAGGGTTAAGTTGGCGTGCTCTGCTTCGGCGGCCCAGGGTTTGCAGGTCCGGATCCCGGGGCGGACCTAGCACCGCTCATCAAGCCACACTGCAGCGTCATCCCACATAAAACAGAGGAAGGTTGGCACAGATGATAGCTCAGGAACAATCTTCCTCAAGCAAAAAGGGTGGGGCTGGGAGGGGGTGGAATTCAGGGCGGAGAGGCCTGTATAAACACACCTTGTTACTTTTTTACTAATTTACCACCACAAGTCCAAACTCTGCTTAGATTGCTTACTAATGAAGCACCCAAACCTAAGTATCTTTGTCCTGTCAAATCCTCACAAATTTAGTGTTTCTGTGTGTAAAAAGTATAAAAGCTGCCTGCTTTGGTCACTTCTGAGCGTTAATTTTAGGATCTCCCACGTGTACGCATTACATTCGAGTTTTCTCTTTAATCTGTCTTGTGTTCATTTTACTATGAGGCCAGCCACAAGAACTCAAGAGGAATAAGGGGGAAATTTCCCCCTCCCGGACAGGGGCATCTACCACTTCCACTCATACCTGCTTCGCCGCAAGGGAATCTGAAAAGTGAAACCTGGAGCTGTAGAACTGTATCTTATGGAAGGACAGAACCGATTTAGATGGACAGCTAGCCATCTCTGCCACATACCAATGCCCAAAAATTATCATATCGCTTGTCACTCTACCATTAATGAAGGCTTTGCAAGACCTTCGACAACCTTTTCTGAGAAATGCAACTGTCCCTGGAAGAGCATGCCTGGACTTACTACCTCCACGTCTGTAACACAAGGGAGCCACAGACAATACCAATCATTTATCAGTTTAGCTAATCAGCCAAACATGAATCCCTTGGTCCCACCCATGGAGAGATCCTGATTAAGAGAGTCTGGGGTAAGGACAAGGATCTGTAGTTTCAGAGAGCTCCCTGAGTGATTCTGATGAGCCAGATTTGGGACCCCCTGGAGTAAAGTCCCTTCTAACTTCAAAAAAAAATAATATAAACCTAACATATATTTACTAGACAGAGAGCTGAAGTGTGGAGAAGAGGGGAAAAAAGGAGAAGAAGGGTGAATGAGGAAGGAGAGTAAACAAACGCACTCAATAGGGATGTCACACAGGGATTCCAAAACAATCTCTCATGCAAAATGACTCTGAGGAATGTCACTTTTAGCAAACACTGCCTCCACCTCCCACCCTGAAATCCTAGGGTGTTAAACACCACCCATATGGAAAACCAGATTACAGACCCTGAAGATTCTTAATGAAAACCATTTGGTCTCATTTTTTGAAAGACTATAATTCCTACTACCTCTCCTCGAATGATCTAAATTGTCTAAGCTATTTGTAAAAGCAGATTACCACCTTAGTTTAAATTCTAATGGTTTTATAGTTATATGAACTTCTATAACTGTGATTTCTCATTCTAGAATAATTGATCCAATAATACGCATCAAATTCTGGTCCGGAATCCACGATCAGCAGAAATCACAAGTGAATTACACACTTTGAAAGAAGTGGTTTGTTGCTTGCTCTAGGTTTAAAACACAAAGTTTCCATTATCCTTAGTAACTGACAAGCATGCTGGGCTTTGGCTACATTTGATGATTACACTGCTATTATTCCAAATGCATCAAACAATAAATATCTTTTTCCTATTAGGCTTCCTATTACCTTACTTGTTTTTATTTAAAACTTTTCGTGTTTTTGTTTAAAGGGAGGAAAAAAGCATATAAGAGAAAATAAAAGAGAAATAGGAACATGAAACACATTGAAAAGCACTGGCAATTAAGACTGAGATTATCCAGCTTCAGCAAAATGCATCTGAAACTAGAAGAGCTGAAGTACTTAAAATTTGTTTTAAGAAGCCTATGTTCGGATCTCCAACAAGCACTACATGTGTCTCAAATGCAGACATCCCTGCTATGGAAGGACTCTCCTGGCTGTCAGCTTAGTAAGGGGCTGACTCTGCTGGAAAGCATGACATTACACAATTACAAATGCTTGACAGTTCATGTGGTTTAGACAATTTGAGCACTCTGAATTGAATACCAAACAAAAACAGTAGTGCTATTTGGTTTCATATCATTTGACTTATGGCTTCTGGAACATCTTTTAATTTTTTCTGTATTTGTTAATTTTAAGGAGTGACTGTCATACTACGGTGGCTTAAAATAAAGTTTACAATATAACCAATGTGTATCTAAGAAATAGTCCTCATAATATGAGATAATTATGATACAAAAACAATTATCAAAGGCTAGAAAACAATAGGCAAAGGGAGAGTCCCCAAAAGTGCCCTTTTTAGCAACCAAACTGCCTAAGCAAAGAAGTAAGATTTCCCAAATCCTATGGTGTGATCTTACCAATTTCTAATGAACTGGAAGATGCAATCCTTAAAACTAAAAACAAAATCCAATTACTTTTCTGCTTTAGGGACTCAGCATCTGCTAGAATGACACTCATATACGCTGGTTTAGAAACAAACCTACTAACATAAAGAAAGCAACTTCAAAAATGTGGGTATATACAGCCTTCCCTCTCCACAGTCTTCCACACTCCCATTCCTATTTTGACTTTTCCTTTTTGTCTCGAAACTCCAACGCTCTCAGGCATAACAGTCTTGTCTGGCTGTCCTCTCCCTCTGACCAGGTCTGACAGAGTGTTAGGAGTCAGCCAGCCTCTACCGTTTTCACCTCTGTATCCACACACACCTTTCCTCCCCTAGGAAACAGGAGGAGTCGTGGTACCAACCCCCATATGCTCACTGTGAGGCTCAATCCTCAGTTAACTGAGGATAAACTCAGTACGTAATGTCCTTAGACCAGTGTTTGGCACCTGGCAAGTGCTCAGCAAGTATTAACCATCATCATCATCAAAAACAATCTTCTGTTTGATATCCCTACTGCTGAAAGTACTTTCAGACCATAATGCTGCCAGAACATATCTTCTCCACCATCACCCCCACCAGATCTTTTTCATACAAACTGAATAGTCCCTGTGTAGACAGACTTCGCAAAAAGAAAAGACATAAGTGTATGTTTTTTAAAAATTTGGCAGGTACAAAAAATAATTTGAATATGTGCGAGGCACTAAGCATAACATAAGAAAACCCTGAGTACAGATCACAGTTTAAGAAAATTAAATTCAGGGGGCCAGCCCCATGACCAAGCAGTTAAAATTCTGCACACTCAGCTTCAGGAGCCTGGGTTCACAGCTTCGCATCCCAGATACAAACCTACTCCACTCATCAGCCATGCTGTGGAGGCATCCCACACACAAAACAGAGGGAGACAGGCAACAGATGTTAGCTCAAGACGAGTCTTCCCCACCAAAAAAAAAAAAGAAAAAAATTAAATTCCTATCTTTCAGTTCCGTTTCGGGATCCCTATCACCTTCTCTCTTCTAATAGAGCTACCCACTAATTTGAATGTGTTTGTAATTAATCTGCTTTATTACTTTGCCATATCTGTATTCCTAACAGTATGGACTTTTGCTTCACATGTTTCAAAACTTTAAAAAAGGAAAAATACTATGTGCATTCTTCTGGAAGTAGCTTTTTTTCCTCAATATGATATTCCTGACAATAATCCTCAGTGGTGCAGGTGGCTAAAATCCATTCAGTTGCACTCCTATAGGAATACAATTTATCCATTCTCCTCGGATGGACACTGCTTCCAGTTTTTGCCTTTTACAAACAGTGCAACTGTGAGCATTTTGTCATGTCCTCAGGCACTCACATACATGCGTTTCTCTGGGGCACCAGTTTGCCAATTTTAGCATGCATTAAACCACCTGAACGGCTTGTTAAGACTGAAAGCTGGCTCATCCCCAAAGCCTCTGATTCAATAGGTCTAGGGTGGAGCCCCAAATTTTGCATTTATAAGAAGTTCCTGTGAGATGCTGAAAACACAATTTAGAAGCACTGCTCCAGGATAAAGACCCAGGAGTAGAATCACTGGGTCAAAGTGTACATCCATCTTTAACTTTACTAGGTAATCCCAAAGTTATGGTACCAATTTACAATCCCACCAGTTGTGTGTAAGCATTCCAGTTATTTCCGCCCTTCCTAAACAGCAGACATTGTCAGATTTTTACACTGTTGCCAACCCAATGTTATGAAACTATACACCACGTTGGTCCTAAACTGCCTTTCCCTAATTGCTAACGAAGTCGAGAATCTCTGCATGCAGGTTTCCTCTTCTGTGAGATGCCTACTTGGGTCATAGGCCCATTTTTCTATTGTTCTTACTGATTTGTCACTGTTTACCTTTCTAGATACAATCCTTTCTCAATAATACGTACTGAAAATATCTATTCTCACTTGTGACTTGTCTGTTCACTTTCTTGATGGTTTCTTTTCATAACCACAAGCTGTCAAATTAATGCTGTCAAAGCGGTCAATCTTTTCCTTTATGGTCTACACCTTCTGTGATCTGTTTAAGAAGCTCTTCCTTGTATTAGACTCACACAATTACTGTCCTACATTGTCTTCCAAAAATTTCATAGTTTTGCCTTCTGTATTTAAGCCTTTAATTCACCTGTAGTTGATTTTTCTGAATGATATGAATTAGAAATGTATCCCACTCTCAAGAAGTTTCCTATTGGCTAAGGCCCACAGATATGACCAACTATAACTTCAGAGAGGATAATGATTCCTGTTAACCCCTACCTTATTGAGGTTTATTCTGCTCTCTCATCAAGGCAAACCAAACACTGGATAATTTTCATACGGAAAACTTGGAGGGTTATTAGCAAATTAGTCAGACTATGATCCCCACCCCACCATACTCCAGGAAGAATCCTTAAAAATACCACACACACAAAAAAAGAGGCCAGCCCTGTGGCCAAGTGGTTAAGTTTACACACTCGGCTTCAGCAGCCCCAGCTTTTGCCAGTTCGGATCCTGGCTGCAGGCAGGGCCATGGCACCACTCATCAGGCCATGCTGAGGCAGCGTCCCACAGAGCACAACCAGGAAGGCCTACAAGTACAATACACAGCTATGCACTGGGGAGCTTTGGGGAGAAGAAGAAGAAAAACAAAGGTGCAAATCGTAAAAACAAAAAACAAATTTTTTTAACTCTAAATTTAGTCTTATTCTAAAAAACTGAAAGTTGAGCATTGGGGAAAGTGTGGCAAAATGAGCATTCTCAACAGTACTGGCTGGAATATAAATCTATACAAACTTTCTAGAGGGTTATTTGCAATATATCAAAAGCCTTAAAATACATATCTTCTTTGAGCTATCAATGACTCTTTACAGAACTTATCTTAAGGAAACAACTGAACAAAATACATATTTAGGAATATTCACCATGGAACTCTTTCTAATAGAAAAAATTGGAAACAGCCTAATCTCCAACAACGCAGGATGGGTTACAGACGTAGCTGCTGCAGCACATCCATATATGGTCATGCGCCACCTAAGGACGTTTCAGTCAACAGTAGATCACGTAGATGATGGCCATCCCATGAGATTAGTACCACAGAGCCTACATGTGTAGGAGGCTATGATAGAAGAAAATTTTATATATTGAGGTGTATGGGGAAGCCGTTCTGGTTTAAATGCGATTTGGACTAAATTTTATTTAAACCAAAGAAGCCTGACTTACAGCCTGTCAAATGTTCGTTGTATATTGTCCCAAAATAAAGAATGTACTCTTTTTTTTTCAATATTTCTTTTTCTGCTTTATCTCCCCAACCCCGCCCCCCCCCCGCACACAGTTGTATATCTTAGTTGCAGGCGCTTCTAGTTGTGGGATGTGGGAAGCCACCTCAACGTGGCCTGATGAGCGGTGCCATGTCCGCACCCAGGATGCGAACCCTGGGCCGCCGCAGCAGAGTGCGCGAACTTAGCCACTCAGCCACAGAGCCGGCCCCAGAATGTACTCTTTGAAGGTAAGAACCAATGCCTCTCTTCTTATGACACCAGTACTTTTTGAAGATAAGTGTCCTTTCCCATGACACTGGGGTCATGCTGACCCACTGTGTATGTACTCATCTATAACAAAGTATCTCCTTGAACCCTTGAGAGAATGTACCCCTGTCACACTTGATGTATGTCTGTTTGGAAATGGTATATAATGGTGCTGAAAAATCACTCTTCTTCACAGCACTTACGAAGGCTGCACTCCCAGGCTGCAGTCCTCAGCTTGGCTCGAATAAAACTCCCCGCTGTAGAATGACTATTGATTATTCGTGTCAACAGCTCGACCATCTAGGTTTGTGAAAGTACACTTTATGATGTTTGCACAATGATAAAATCACTGACACATTTCTCAGAACGTATCCCCATTGTTAAGCAAGGCATGACTATAGTGGAATACTATGATGATTACATAGCTGTGTTAATGTGGAAAGATGTTTCTAATAGTCTGGTAATTTCTAAAACCAGTTAACAAGATGCACATATGATATTCTTTTATTCTGAAATATTTATGGAGAGCCTTGTGTATGCCAAGCACCAAGCAAGTGACTGGTAAACAAAAAGAGATCTGTTCCCTGCTTCTAAGGAGCTTACAAGCTTTGGAGGGGGATGAGGGGGAGGGAGACAGGCCACATACATATCTTCCAACTGACTCCTGTTGGCATATTAAAGGGATATACGTTTTGAAAATACAGACCATTTATATGTGTCTGTGTATCTATGTAATATCTGCAGCACCTCATCAGCATAGTCTACAAAGAGAACACACACGCTCAGCTGTATGGACTAGGAAGTGGGTCAACAAGAGGATACTTGGAGCAACTGCCTTGTGATGAACTGAAGCACACAAATCTTCTACAAAAATGCTCTAGGGAGAATCTTAAGAAACGCAATGTAGTTATGGAAAGTCATCCACTGGAAGACAGATGCGAGACAGATCGCAGAACCACAGAAAAAGAATTGGAACAAAGAGCTTCCGCTGTTGACAATTCAAGACTAAGACTGACCAAGATCAGGTACAAGTTCTTGAACAAATAACTGTTCTTCTACAAGTCTACAGCTTTACCCTTCCCTACTATGTTGGGATCTAACAAATAATAATGAAGCCTCCAAGATAAGAAAGATCTCATAATTAGGGTCAGGCTCAAAGGATTCTGACATTCTATATTCATTTCATTTAAACATCTGCACTACAATCAGTAAACTTACGAGAGTCATTAATTACAAAGGGAAAATTTTTTTCTTTGGAGCACAGAAACATGTCAGACACCTCAACCAAGAGATCAAAAGTTAACATTCACCAGCGATAAGACCTATCTACATCACACATGTGCCAATATGATGCACTGAGAAGGGAACAACCTCACCACTGTGGTATTCTTGTCACAAATGCTTAACCCTCAATTTAATCATGAAAGAACACCAGATAAATCCAAACTGAGGGACATTCTGCAAAATAACTGACCGGTACTCTGGAAAAGTACCAAGGTCACGAAAGATAAAAAACTGTCACAAATTGGAAGACACCAAGGAGACACCATAACTAAATGCAGTGTGGGCTACTGGACTGGATCCTCGACCAGAAAAAAGACATCACGGGTGAAACCCGAATAGAAGACTTTAGATTAACTCTATCAACTGCCTGGTTTCAATAACCGCACTATGGTTACATAAGAGGCTAACAAAGGGACGCTGGGTGTAAGGTATATACGAATTCTCCGGGCTATTTTTGCCATTTTTTTCTACTTCTAAAATTATTTCAAAGTAAAAAGTTTGCAAAAGTAACTTCAGATGAATGATAAAGAGATATGGGGGATCACTCAATAACTCTTACATAAAAATATGCTACCTCCTCGGGGCTGGCCCTGTGGCTGAGCGGTTAAGTTCGTGCGCTCCACTGCAGGTGGCCCAGTGTTTCGTTGCTTCGAATCCTGGGCGTGGACATGGCACTGCTCACCAAACCACGCTGAGGTGGTGTCCCACATGCCACAACTAGAAGGACCTACAACGAAGAATCTACAACTATGTCCTGGGGGGCTTTGGGGAGAAAAAGGAAAAAAAAAACTATGCTACCTCCTCCAATAATTGTGCTAAAAAAAACCCAGTAATTGCAAATAAGGCGTAAACCAGAATAATCTGTAAGTATTCACTAAAAACCTGTGATTGGGATAATCTAGAGAGCCGACTAACTTTCCTAGGGCACTGAAGTCTCTCCAGATAAATAATCTACCTCATTTTCCCTATTAATCTTTTTTAATTCAATTCAACTTATATTTATTTAACATCTACTATGGGCATGGAACTGTGCTGGGGCCTGATAAGATTTTGATACATTAAGAACATTTCAGTACACAAAATGACAAAGAAAAACATAGAGTAACAAAACTGGAAGGAACTTTTCACTCCCATACAATCTAGCAATCAATACCGGCACCCTTTTTAGTGTGATTGCTGCTAGGAGCTCAAGTGCATCCCCTTCAGCATAAGCGGTTCTGACCTCTACAATTATCTCCAAAAATTATCCCTGAAGATGCCAAAATGACTCTAAAACATACTCCATTTCTAGTACTTTTTTTCCATCTAATCATTATGTTGTTGGTGCATTACAGTACACAACACAAAATTAAAGAACTTGATTCTCTGAACGTCAAGGAAGGGTCAAGCTGGTATAAACCCACAGACGTTTACTTACTATCCTCTTAGAAGAGGTCAAAGGCAACATCACAGAAGGCCGGGGTTCTCAAAGTGTGCCCTCAGAGTCAGCAGCTTTAACATCACCCAGGAACTTGTCAGAAATGCAAATTCTCAGTCCCAGTCCAGACCTGCTGATTCAGAGACCCAGCCCAGCATCTGCGTTTTCACAAGCCCCCCCAGCTGACTCTGATGCACCATCAGTTTGAGGACCACTGATGGAACAGCAGAAAGACTGGCCCCGTGAATCCGGAGGCCTGATTCCAATCCTTGCTCTGCCACTAACACCTCTACAATGCATTAGCCGCTCAGCTTCTGTGGGGCTCAGCCTCCTGATCAGTGAGGGAACTGCAATAGCTCACTACCACAGTCCTTACACCCTAATTTGATAACCATGAAAGCATTCATTTGTATAAGGCCTAAAAGTGAAAACACCACTGCAGTATTTCACCACGTATCTCTCTCTTTCATCCAAATGAAACAATTAAAATTTCTTCTTGGCATCCACCAGCCTCTGAATCAGAGTTAACATAGCTACAATAATTTCTTCTGATTTTAAATAAAATTCTGTTTACTACTTTGCTGTAGCAAAAGCCATATAAATGCTAATTTTACAGTTTCCTATTTAGTTCTCTATCAAGTCTATTTTGGAGCAATTCCTCATAATAACAAAAATTCCAAGAAACCCACCTACTACAGACTGAATTGTGCACCCCCCCCCCCCACACACACACACAATTTTGATGCCGAAGCCCTAATCACCAATGTGATGGTATTTGGAAATGAGGTCTCTGAGAGGTACTTAGGTTTAGATGAGGTCAGAACGGTAGGGTCTCCAAGACGGGATCAGCGTCTTTAGAAGAAGACGAAGAGAGACCAGAGTTCTCTCTCCATCTCTGCCATGTGAAGACACAGCAAGAAGGTGGCTGTCTGTAAGCAAGGAAGAGCCCTCACCAGGAATCAGCACCTTCATCTTGGACTTAACCTCCAGAACTGGGAGAAGTAAATGACTGTTGTTTCAGCCACCTGGGGTTATGGTGTTTTCCTAGAGCAGCCCACAATGACCAACACACTCACTCAAAATACCCCTCTGCTGTGGGCATAGTTCAGAAGAACTGTGCTCCAACCTCGCATAAAGAACGTGTGTGATCAGACCACTGAAGTACTCAGCAACTATGAAAGAGAAAGAATTTTAAAACGTACAGATCTAGATACTTCCATTACTAAGAAACACAGCTTAATTTCATCTCCTAGTCATGGATTTATAAACCGCGATTCTTCTCACAGCCTGTGGAAACTATGACAAAAACCTCTCAGAGGAGATGTGAGAAAGAGGGAGAGAGGAGAATCAAATAAGAAGAGTCCGTTTTATAAAGGTTAGAGAGTTCTCTTCGAACACAAACCTAGGTAGCACGAATGTGGGCAGAAATGTCCCATCAATCAAGTGAATACCCACTAATCCTTGAGACCTAACTCAAATGCTGTATCCTGCAAGCTCGCGCCACTCCTTCCCAGGCAGTCAGACATAAATTACTCTGTGCTCCCCTTTCTCCATTTCAGCACTGAGCAAAAGGCACTATACTTGTTTATGGATCTGTCTCTTCCACCAGACCTTGAAATCATCTAGGGCAGCGTGTTACTCTCTCCAGCACCTAGAATGGTGACTGGCATGAAGCAGTTTGCTCAAGTGGAGCCACTCTGCTTTGCTGAATACAAGAGGAACTCTCTGTGCTATCTCACAGCTTTTCTGCAAATCTGAGATTATTCCAAAATAAACAGGTTTTTTAAAAAAGGCACCAGGAGCCAGTGTATTATCAGTAATAATCACACCTGCCTTACATGTCACGCAAGAAGACACCAGCTACTAGAGAGCCTTGCCTCAGTGTTTTTCAGACGTGCCAGCAGGAGTCAGTAACCTTACATGTAGCAAACTTGAAAAACAATGAGTAACAAACACTTGAGACGCTAATCCTGACCTTAACTTTGGTCAAACTGTTTAACTTTAGTCTCAGTTTGTGAAAAGGGACTAGTAATTCCGACCCTACACGGCTGCCGTGCTACATGAAGTCTACAGAGTATACATCAAATGAGCTCTCCTAACGATGTTCTAATCAATACGTGTTAGTGACCTTCCCCAGGCAGTGTTGCATCTGGACTAACGCTTCACCGCAAACCAGGTGCATACTGTAACTAGTTCCACCGGCACGGACTGTAAAGTCCCGACACAATCACCATTCGGGCTATGATTACCTAGAAAATAATCCTACATATGTGTCCACAGATGCCAACCCTGCCAAGATGTCCTAGTCCAGAACCCCCCAACCCAATAAACAGGCTATTCAAAACTCAACGCAAGCGCAGGGGTCAGCAGCTCCTGGCACCCACCTCCCCCCGACTAAGCTCCAGAAAGCGGGCACGCACACTCAGGCCGTGCTCGCCCACTAGGAAGAGGTGGGTATCTCCAGGGACGATCCCGCTGCTGCCAACAGCGACGTGCGGCAGCCTGGGGTCTCCCGCTAGTTGCTGAGAGCAGCTGGACCCTGAGTGGCCAGGACCGTCCCCTTCCAGGCGTGGTGCTCTCGGGCACCAGCATCCTCAACCGAAGGAGGCGCGGGTGGCAGCAGCGCATCGGTGCGCTGGGGAAAACAGGGCGTGGGCGGGCAGCCACGGACACCACCGCCCGGACTAGAAACCCACACCGGGCAGCTCCCCGCCTGGGCGCCCGCGTTCCAGTCGGAGAAGCCAGGCGGTCAGAAGCGCCCCGACTGCGTGCAGGGGTGCGTGGGGCGCCCGGGGAGCCGCTCCCGAGCCGACAGCCCGGGCCCGCGGGGAAACGGAGGCCCGCCGGGTCCCCGGGAGCCCGGCTCGCGGAGCGAGCAGGTGACGGCGGGGGCAGGGCGGCTGCGACGCCGCGCGGGCGGCGGGCGGGTGTTGGGCGAGTCGGGGCGGCGCCGGGAGGGACCGGCGAGCGGGGGAGGGGCGGAGGCGGGGCGAGGAGGGAGGAGGAAGAGCCTAGGGCCCTGGCGGGACTCCCGGCGCCCAGCTGCCCGGCCCGAGCCCTCAAGCCACCGCCCCCAGGCCCCGCGCAGACGCTGGACGGTCCCCGCCTCCAAACCTCCCCCCAGGCCCGGCCAGAAAATAACTTCCCCGTTTGCCGACGGAATCGCTCCTGCTGGCCCCTCTGACGGACTCCTCCGGCTCGTCGTCTTCCGGAGATGAAACCGGAAGTCCCACCCCTCCCCAAGAGGAAAACGGAAAGCCGAAGGAGTCAATCTAAGGAAGGGGAGACGCAAACATGAAGATATTCAAAGAGATAGTCAAAAAGAAATGATATACTAAAAAACTGTTTTCATAGTTAATAGTATTACAGGTACAAAATTAGGTTCTGTCTCATCTACCATTAAAATAGTTTTAAAAGCAGTTATTTAAACAATAGACTGAAACATACATTTAATAGGCATAGAACATGAATGGATCATTTTAAAACAGAGAGATGTAAATTTTTAAAAATTAGATAAAGAAGTTTGGCCAAAATAGTTCATCAAAAACTGCCAAAAGCAGATTATGAGAGTTTCCATCCATTAAATGAGCAAATACCAAAAATCTAATGCTAATGGTTAGAAGGTGCAGTAAGCTGGACAGCACTCACAAGTGTCAAATGGGTCAGACTTTCTGAAAAGCAATTCAGTTGTATCTAAGAACAACTTTAAAACCTCATCATTCACTTTGAAACCCAGTATGTCTACTTCTAGGGGCCTGTCCTAAGAAAATAATATGAAAAGGTTGCAATGATGTATACAAAAAGATGTCCACCACAGGGTCATATATAAAAGTAAAAAACTGAACAACCAACGTAACAAGCATTAAAAAATGGTCATATAAACCAACATATGCATGCATACGAAGTATTATACTGCCATAAAAATATCTACCAAGAATATCTAATGACAAAGAAAAACACTTCTCACATGATTTTAACCAAAAGCAGATTTTAAAATATTATGCATAGCACATTCAGTTGTGTAATACCCCCCCAAAAAATCAAAATATTAAAGTGGATATGGGTAATTTTTTTTCAGATTCATTAGAATTTATTAATTCCTCTCAATTTCCTACAACGAGCATATAATGCCTTGACAACAAAATTTAGAACTATTTTTAAAGAGGTTTGGGGGCTGGCCCGGTGGTGCAGCAGTTAACTGTGCACGTTCTGCTTTGGCGGCCCAGGGTTTGCCAGTTTGGATCATGGGTGCAAATATGGCACCGCTTGGCAAAAGCCATGCTGTGGTAGGTGTCCCACATATAAAGTGGAGGAAGATGGGCACAGATGTTAGCTCAGGGCCAGTCTTCCTCAGCACAAAGAGGAGGATTGGCAGCAGATGTTAGCTCAGGGCTGATCTTCCTCAATTTGGAAAAAAAAAAAAAAGAGGTTTGGTTTTTTTTTCTTTCACTTCATATACTTCTGGTACAAAATACTAAGCTTCTAACAAACCAAACCTTTCACAAATAACAGCTACGAAGTCTGGATAAAATACTAAAAAAATAACTATGTGATGGCTCTGGAGACTAAACAAAAGCTGGAAGTTTTTAGTGTGGAGTCAAGGCCCAAAGCAAGCAAATGGCAAAAGGTAATCCAGCACGCCTCCCCTTTTGGGAGGCTTTACCCAGAGGATATCCAGGGTCGGAGACCACTGACGAAAGACAGGCAGCTAAATCACAAGGGAAAAACCAGTTGTACTTCTGGATCAGAGGGAAAGTGTCCGAATGCAATGATAGCCACAGAAGAGTAAGAAGTAAATACCATAAAGGAGAGAGCTAAAGGAACACCTGAATCTATGAATAAACCCAGAAAACATAAACCATGTATGAACAAGAGTGAAAGCAGATTGCAATTAAACACCAGGAATGAGATAGGAGTGGCTGACTACTGCAGACATGACAGATAACGATGTGGTCGTAGTCAAGTCATCCGCCTGCTAAAATGAAAACACCAACAATATTTAAAGCAACACAACAAAATCCAGAGACCACACAACATAAAATTCAAAATGACCAAAATTACTTGAGTTAGGAAGAGTCAGAAAACCGTGTCCAAATCTCAAGCAAAAAGATGTATGGCAAACATGATGGTCAAAATGATGGAATTATTTTAAAAGAACCATACAGTAGCTGTTACAACAATATTAAGTGAAGTAAAGAAAATATGTTTGAAACAAATGGAAAAAAAAATAATAAATTTCAGCAAAGAAATAAACATTATTCTTTAAAAAGCCACATGTTAATGTCAGAAACAAAAGATAAAATATTTAGAATAAAAAAAGGGGCTTAATAACAAAATGGAAATGACAAAGTAAAGAATCAGTGAGTTTGAGGACAGATCAACAGCAATCATCTAACAAAAAGAATCTAAGGAAAAAGACAGAATTAAAAAAAAAAGTAAAGAGGGGCCAGCCTGGTGGTGTAGGGGTTAAGTTCACGGACTCTGCTTCAGCGGCTCAGGGTTCATGAGTTCAGACCCCGCATGAGGACTTACAACACCATCATCAAGCCATGCTGTGGCAGCATCCCACATACACAATAGAGAAAGAATGGCACAGACATTAGCTCAGGGCCACTCTTCCTCAGAAAAATAAATAAAAAATAAATTTAAAAAAGAAAAGAGACTCTCAGGGTCCTATCTGAGGACTACAAAAGGTCTAATGTATAACTAATTAGCTAGAGTCCCAGAGGAAAAGAGAGAGAGAGAAAGAAAACGGAGCAGAAGACACTTCTGAAGAAACAACGGCTTACTCAGGAATATCCAGCTTTGGCAAAATAAAGAAGTCAGTGAACCTTCTCAGCAGATACAAGTATAAAACTGCATAGGACTGTCAAAAGCAACAATTTTATGATTCTGAAAACCATATTCAGGCAACGAGTGGAAAATGCACTTTATCCAAAGCCCTAGGTAAGAGGCTGAGAAAGGAGCACTTGCCTGGGAGACTACCATCCCCGCGACTTGGTGAGAGAGCATGCTAGCTCTACCAACACATGACTGGCACAAAAAGAGGAGCTATGAGCTAAGGTGGTGGAGGGAGGAAGCTATTTGGAGCAGGCAGCAAACCTCTATCGCTCTGTCAGCCAGAAGGGACCAAAGTTGGTGGGAAGCAACCAAAGAAATCTCACAACATTGGTCCACAGAGGTATGAGCCCAGTCTGGGCAACTGTCAGACTAGCAAGAAACTCAGCAAGGAGATCCTATAAATGAAAGGCCAATAAAAGGACCAGATGAAGTTCCCCACACATGCCTGGTTGACTAAGCAAAGAAACTTCGAGGGAACGTGGTAGACAGTAAAAGCCCCAGAACAGAGGCTTGGTAACTAGGTAAACTTTGAATGTGCCCCCTGTACACCCACAAACAGAAAGACAGATGGCAAAGATCATAATGGGCTCAAGGTGTTTGACTACAAATTCTGCCCAAATCATTGTGTGACCATTAATTCTTACATTTACAGGGGAAACACCCAGAGAGTAAAGCAAAATACAAGTAAGCAAGCATTTAAAAACTGAACATAAACATCAGTGTCTGTACACCACAGGGAGATAAAATTCTATGCTTTTAAGACCATGCAAGTTAAGGGAAAAAAAGACATTCTAGAAAAGTGCATCAAAATCCAAACTTTCCACATCACACTATACAAAATGTCTTATTTTCAACAACAACAAAGAAAGAAATCATAAGCTGTGTTTATAAGAAAATATAAACTATGGTCCAGATTCAGGAAGAGAAAAACGTCAATGGAAAATTGGCCCAGATGTCAATGTAGCAGAGAAAGTCTTCAAGTATCTCCTGTAAAGAGGTTCTAAGAACTCTTTCAAATTTTCAAAAATTTTTTAAAAATATAATAACAGTGATTCCACAAATAGGGAATGCGAATAAGGAAATGAGAATGATAAAAACAACCAAACAAATGCTAGAGATGAAAAGCACTATAAGAGAAATGAAAAAATTATTACATGGGAAAACAGCAGATTTGAGAAGGCAGAGGAAAGAATCAGTCAAATTAAAGATAGAATGATATTAATTATCGACTCAGAAGATTGGAAATGAAAGAAAACTTTAAGGAAAATGAAAAGAGCTTCAGAGACCTATGGGACAATTTGAAGTATTTCAACAAATGTGCAGTAAGAATCCCAATAACAGAGAAAAGAGGGAAAGGGGTAGAAGAAATATTTTAAAACGTAATAGCTGAAAACTTTCTAAATTTGATGAAATACATTGATCTACAGATACAAGAAGCTTAACAAACATGAATAAGTACAAACACAAAGAGAGTCACACCTACAAACATCATAGTCAAATTACTAAAAAGAAAAAGACAATAAGAAAATCTGGAAAGCAATCAAATCCACCACATACAAGGAACAGCTACATGTTCAACAGGTGACTTTGCATCACACTGAGGAGAAAAAAATACAAATAAGAGCTGACTTAGAAGAAATAACAGAGGCCGAAAGCCAGAATAATAATACAGTCAAAGTGCTGAAAGAAAAACCATCAATAAAGAATCACATATCCAGCAAAACTATACTTTAATAATGAAGGGGCAGTAAAGACATTCCCAGATAAATAGAAGATGACAGAATTCATGTCAACACAGAATAAGGCAGTAAAGGAGGAACAGACAAAGAAAACACAGGAGACGCAGAATAATAAAGAGCAAAATAGTATAAATCCAACCAACTACATTACATTAAATGTTAATAAACACTACAGTTAAAAAGAATTATCAGATTGTATTAAAAGATCAAAACTATGTGCTAAGCATAAAAGACACAATTAACATTCAGAGACAAATATATTCAAAATATAAAACCTGGAAATGATACTCTCATGCAATCTGTAACCACAGGACAGCCAGAGTGGGTAGATGAATGCCAGATCTAAGAACAGATTTTAGGAAGAAGACTTACTAAAAGTGAAGAGGAACAAAGAAGTGAAGGCATAAATACCGGATAAATACAAGTAAAACTACTTCCATTCTCGTTTACATAGAAAATCCTCAGGATGTAAAATACACACATACACACACACACGCCCACACTAGAACAATTAAATGAATTTAGGAAATTCAAAGGATAAAAGGTTAATAAACAAAAATCAATTGCACTTTTAAATATTAACAGCATGCGATTTGATTTAAAATTGTGCAAAAATAAATTTAACCAAAAAATGTGCAAGGCCTATGCACTAAAGACTAGAGAACACGACTGAGAGAAATTAAAGAAGACTCGATGGCAGTTTCTTAAAAAGTTAAACACAGAGTCATCACATTACCCCAGTCATTTCCCTCCTAGGTAATTACCCAAGAGAAATGAAAACACGTGTTCACACAAAGACTCAGACAACAGCACATACGACAAGATATAGCAAATTAATTTACAGTGACAGAAAACAGGTCACGGGTTCCCTGTGGCAGGCAGGAAGAGGTGGTGGGCTGCAAAGAGGCATGGGGATACTTAAGGGGGTAAGAGAAATGTTCTTTTATCTTGATTCTGTAGATGGCTTCAGAGGTGTATAGAACTGTCAAAACCCATCAAATTGTGCACTTTATATAGATGCTGTTTATTGTATGTAAACTATTCTGCAATAAAGTTTTTGAGCAAAAAAATAAACAAAAGAATAAGTGAGTGAATGAACAAGGGTTTTAAAGCAAATAAGCATTATACACCTGTTGAAAAGGAAAGAATAAAATTTAAATGGTGAGGAAACTCTGTAAACAAGTTACACTTTTTAAAAAATCTCTAGTTTTGTTTCTTCTAATTTGTCTGTTTTAAGTCTTAAATCTGTCTTGAGCATAAGGGGATAAAACCTTAACAGGTTATACTATAAAAACCAGTCATAGAAACAAATCATTTAACTATGGCTATATAAGGAAAATGACCTCATATCTCATAGATTGTTTTTCGATCTGTAGAAATAATTCAGTTTTACTGCTGAAAGCAGTACCAGCTATCAGATGGAAAACAAGTCAATTTTATCGTCTGATTCATCTTGAACACATCACGTCTGCGTAGCCCACAGAATCACAAAATGTAAAGCTATTACAGCACTACAGTAGAAAAAGCGTCACTCCCTAACAGACTCAAGAGTATAGTCTACACTTGCCATCTCCCTGTCCAAAACAATGCTGGTGGAAACAGACTCCTCCTGAACAAGAATTGTCACAATAAGTAATTGCACTATGAAACTGAATGACTGCGTTTTTATTACCATTTTCATACAGAATTTTTACATACTTAAAATTCTGACCAGAAAGGTTAGATTAGAATCACCTGGGCCAATTTGGAAATGCTAAAAGATATGTATGGACACACACAAAAACACACACTTACACACTCTCTCTCTCAGTCACACACAGACATGTTTGTTAGTATATATATTTGTTTTTAAAAGGTAAAGATAACAGTAACATTAATAACAACAGATAGTACCTCTCTCTATCTAAATATAGAAACATATCGCAAATGTATAATACTGTCCTAGTTTTGCTTTACTGCCAAATAAACAAAGCAATTAATTCAGAGGGTGTCACTGATTCCTAAACTCATCATTCATGAACTTGATTATTAACGAAATTAATAATGAATAAATAAAACTGATATACCTAATTTCTTCAAAATTGATCACAATAAAAAATGCCTGCTTTGATACTATAATTGAAGTAAGTTATATAAGAACAAATGGATAATATAAGCCTTGTCTATTAATTCTTAAAACATAAACCATTTAAAAGCATTCCTGAAATCAGACAAAACAGTTAGACCACATCAGGAGAGCAACGAAAACAAAATGACCTGAATCGTGATGCAGGGAAACACGAACACCTCAGCTATCAAAAACTCACCAAGGCAGCAACATCACCCACCAAGCCTTAGCTAAAAGTAAGAAACCTGCCCAAAAGGGCTTGGAGCGGCAAAACATATTTGAAGAGATGATGTTTGAATTTAGGTACTGGGATTGAAGGTGAGTCTCTAAGTTCCTTCCTCAGATCCATCACCCCTTCCTGATACTTACTGATAAACCTGATTCATTGGCTTCTTATCGATGGCAAATAATGGAGAGCAATTGTGCTACTCTAGACAAGATCACTGATAGCAGTGAAACGGGAAAAGGGAAGAAAAACTAGAAAAAGCAGACAGAAAAAATTAAAAGTAATCAGGGAACATTCAGATATTTAAAAACACCCTTCTCTGGGTCAAAATGCCCAGAGGACATGATTTCTTAGAGCCCAACATGACAACGCACAAAATAATAATCCTAAGTCACTGAGACAATATTAAATCAGGTTATGGAGAGGTTCCAAAAGTTGAAAACTAGGAAATTAATTTTTTCAAAGGTTCTCACGAAAATGATTAAATTTAAAAAAAAAAAAACAAAAAACAAGAACATCATGAGACATAAGTCCCCAATGATTCGGGTCCATCCACCAAGCCATCTAAGCAGTTATGGCTGGTGGGCAAGGCCTGCGCGTGCTCCATGGCTGTGCTCTGCTGTCCTCAGGCCTCAGGCTTGCTGCCTCCTCCAAGAACCAGACTGCCAACCCTGACACTGGATTAGCCCTCTGCCTGCACATTCCCATCTGCCCCCACCACAGTTCTTACTACTCTGCGTTACAACTGGCATGTGACCTTCTTGAGCAGAAGAAATAAACTCTTTCACTAGCATCCCAGAACCCAGCACAGTACTCAGCATATAGTAGGATTTCAGTAAATACGATTTTTTTAAACTTATTAAAAAAAACTTAAGCTATGCTCTATCTGCAAAGCATATTTTGATAATAACAACAGACACCCAAAATATGCCACAAGAGCATAAAGTAAGAAGTTCCTGTTGACTGCTAAGATTAGAAAGTCTTCACAGAATGGACAGAGTTCCAACCACACATTCAAGCTCAGGATGAATTTAACCAAATGGCTAAAAAAAGTACAATGGTCCCCCCCTTACCTGTGGTTTCACTTTCTGCAATTTCACTTACTTATAGTCAGCAGAGGTCTAAAAATATTCGATGGAAAATTCCAGAAATAAACAATACACAAATTTTAAATTTCTCGCCATTCTAGGTAGCGTGATGAAATCTTGTGCCATCTAGCTCCCTCTCACCGGGGCCGTGAATCATCCCTTTCTCCACCGGATCCACGATACCCGCCTGTCAGTCACTCAGTAGCCCTCTTGGTTATCAGAGCGCCTGTCAAGGTATCACAGTGCTGGTGTTCAAGTCACCCGTATTTTATTTAATAATTTCCCCAACGTGTAAGAGCAGTCGTGCTGGAAATCTGGATATGCCAAACAGAAGTTATTGCTGTTACTCTCTTACTTTGCCCAATTTCTAAGTTTATCACAGCAGTGTACATGTCGGAAAAAACGTATATGCAGGCTTCAGTACTATGCAGTTTCAAGCACCCACTGGGAGTCTTAGAACGTATCCCCCCCACATAAGGGGGGACTACTGTATTTCGGGAGACAGGGATACTATAAGCACAAGTAAAAGAAAACGAGAGCAACTGGGTAACACATAGGTTTTCAAAAATGGCAGCAGTGAAAGGTAAGGCTGGAAAGACAGGCAGGGCTGCAGAGGAGCCAAGAGGGGTTAACATAATGGAACTTAACAAAATGGAGGTTAACATTACGGAGCTTCACACAATGGCATGCTCCAAAGGTCACACGGACACTTAGTCCTCCAGAGTGACTCCCTCTCCGCAACGTCCAGCAGTTTCATTGCATGTAGAATACATTTTGCAAGTAAGAGACAAAAGAAAGACAACAACTTTGCTATATGATTCCTCATGTCAACACTGTTTTACCCTGGACCAAATCAGAGAGTTGATACCATAAAAAATACTTCAAAACACTACGTGATGTTACGAGGAAACTACTGGCAAAACTTACTTTCGGGTGGTGATTATTATCCAAACCACACGTGATAAAATACTACTCACCATAAGAAGTGGTACTCTTATAATACAACTGCTATGCAATTTTTTTAAATTCTTCAATTTTGAAATCAAGTTGAAAGTATTGTGTCAAAAGACAGTGAAACAACTATCATTAATCTTCAAAACTGACAAACAAAAAAGACATATAAACAAGTGCCAGGATAATAAAAATGGCAGTGTTCATTTTTTAGAAGAAAAAAATAAATTGTACTAAAATTATTAAGCTAACAAAGCAACAGAAAAATATGAGCAGAAAAATGACAGTTATCTGCAAAATTCATAAATGCGTCTTTTGTATAACCATAATGATCATATTTTATGCTGTCATTTTGCATTTAATTGCTCACCCTGGTACTTTTCTTCATAGAAGCCATCGATATCCCACAGAGCCAGATGCTGAATTGCAAAAACATACTGTGACCATGGACTTATAAGAAAGTTACTTTGCTGAGCTGTGGTGTATGACAAGTTAATTTTTGTAATTACACTTCTTCCAACAATATATGAAGCTACTGCCTATGATTAGCCTATATTATTCAAAAGAGGCAAGAAAGTATTCTCTATAAAATACTAATCAGATTTTTTAAAGACTTCAGCTGATGTGAGAAAGTTAACTTTTCAAAAAGCTTTTCTATAAGACGGCCAAAAGTAAAAATCACCACCTCAGCTGAAATATATAAGCAGATTAATATGTTAAGGCATGACTATGTTTTCTGAATGTTATTAATACATAACGCCAAGTTATTTCAAGCCTTTAGGAAACGTCACATGCTAACCTTGGTCTTTTGATCATTACTTTTAGTTCTGCTATATTATGCTAAACATAGTATTCAAAGGATAAATCCATTAACCGTCATTTAGAAAGAAATGGCTATTGCACAATAATCTATCCGCAGGGCGTAAATTGTTTTAAATTTAAAATATTTGCAATGACGGTCACTGTCACATACTCAATAGTAATAAAACAGTAGGACATCATACATTGCTAAAACACAGGCTATTCCCTATAATATAGTATCTTTGTGCACATACTACAAAATTTGGCAGCTATTATGTTTTGTTTTATTCATTAAAAGAGAGCAAATGACATTTCCCTTTTAATAAACTTCCCCCATGTTGAAGCCAAAAGAGTTATTTAAAGATTAATGTTAATTATCAGGACAAAACAACCTGAGCCAAGTTTTCCAAATGCCTAGGTCAAATCTGCTCACTGGAGGAGGATATTTAAAAAATAACTATGTAATATATTTTTTTTTAAAAACTCTATCACTTAGAGACTTAAAATTTAATAGAAGTTATGTTTTAATTACATAATACTAACAAAATGGATATTTTCACTGCATTATACAAAAGGAACGTAAGATACTAAAATGCTCTAGATAAATCTGAAGTTTTCCTCAGGATTTTAATAAATATATAATGACCGATTTTTTTAATGTGTAACGTCGTTCCCACGTCATTTCCTAATCTAAAGGGGTTTGTGTTTGTGAAGGTGTCAACTCAATGTATATTCAAGACTTAATAAAAAGTCCTAGAATTTTGAGAATCTTGGAAATCTTTTATTTCAAATCCCTCGTGTGTTTTTTTCCTAACTTGGACTGCAATTTGAGATATGCTATTTCACGGTTCCACGTCTGCTTAGAGATCACCAACTCAGACACTGATCGTACAACAGGAGAAACATAAAGCACACAGAGCTGAAACACAATCACCAATAAAGCAAATACCTGGCCTTTCGGGTCCTCTTTGTTCTGACCCCTGCTATTTAAAAGGGAATGATAAACTCTGCAGACGTCATCGGGCATATACTAAGAAGGAACATGCTCAAATCCCAGCTATTTGTATTTTTCTTTCCCCTGCCCAGCCTCGATCTTCCTCCCTGGTCTACTTCATTCATTCTGCGTGCTCTCCAGCCACCTCAAATGGTCCAGGGACTCATTGCCTTTATTTCCAGTCTCTACCTTACTTCTAATCTCAGCATCTCTTCCTGGATGACCTACAGATATCAAACACTCAATACAACCAAAAACAAATTCATCTTGCTCTCCTCTCCCAAACCTGCTTCCATGGAGCTAGTCTGCCAGCTCTCTACACAAAGATCAGTGCTCTAAACTATTCTTAGTTCCTCCCTCTCTCACCTCCTCCTTCACTGGCCCTTAATCCTGTCCTTTCCACATCAAAAATGTCTCTCCACTCTATCCTCTGTACTCTACTTCTACTGCCTTATGTGGAACGTCATCAACTCCAGCCTCTCGCGTGCCTCAGTGGCTCCAGGGAGAGAGCCTCCTCTAATGGGGCCTCCACAGAAAAGCCTCAGTTACTGAAGCGAGCTTCTCACACAGCCCCTGAGGACAGTATTCAGTGTCTGAATAGCTGTGCGAAAGGGAATGGTACCTATTAAGGAAAAGGGACAACACCAGAGGGTGGGAGATCTGACAGCTTTGACGGTTTCAACTTGACCATAGGAAAAAGTACCAAGTAAAGCACACAGCCTTCAATTCAAAGCCCTTGACAAACTAAACCTTGTCCTCTTTCGGCGCTTCTCCCTCTTTTAGGCCCTGCTAAGACCCACATTAGGCTGCTGACTGGTTCTCAACCAGGTGTGCCTTCCAACAAGCTGCCCTCTTTGCCTAAAAAGCCCTCTCCTCCTACATCCGCACAGAGAACTCCCATGGGTCTTCCACGTTGCTGTGATATTTTCTGTGACTTCTCCAGGCCAACCTAATTACTCCGCCGTGCACCTCTGGCACTGACAAATGTTCTGTTGCAGCCAGTATCTTGGGACTGACTGCTGGGGTTACTGAAGATTACAAGGACAAGAAGTGGGATGGTTTACTTTTTGTGCCTAGCACAAAGACTTTTCAAAAACTTCATTAATTTTAAATGAAGTGAATTTGTTGGAACATAAAGCATTTTGGGAATTTAAATAAACGGAAAATAATCATTTTCTTTAAACTTAAAATGTTTGACAAGAAATGAAAAAGGTAACAAATTAGTTCTGGAAAAATGCAAACTAATTCCTATACTCCCATTCTGAATCAATCTTACAAATGGGACTAAAAAGAAGGAAGGAAGCGCCTGTCTGGTTTTTCAAGTAAGAGAAGGCAAAACCAATATGGCAGCAAGGTAAGGTTCTGCCTGCTCCACAGAACCCATGGTACAGAATCCATGTTTCCGACCTCTTGTTGTGCAGAACTCTCACGTTGCATGTATTAAGGCTGGATTTAAAGACTGTAGAGTAGTCTTAATAATCTGTGCAGAGACAGCATTTTATAGTTTCTAAGCCACGCTCACACACATTATCTCATCAACTACTCAAAGACACATCATTTCTCCACTTGGAGAGGAAGAAACTAAGGCCATTTTCCTACAACTAATACATAGAGGCTGGAATATGAACCCCCAAGAATTCTAACACTAACTACATTGCCTCCCTAACAACCACATTTTAAAGATGTCCAATACAGGCCTCAGAACACTAACCCAGGACACATACATGATGCATGCCAGGGCCAAACCACTCACCTAGCGTTCTTCTGAAGTTCACAATAAAAAACAGAATGAATGAACATTAATAAAATGGTTCACTTTTGGAGCCGTCCCAGTGGTGTAATGGTTAGTTCATACACTCTGCTCCAGCAGCCAGGGGTTCGCAGGTTCCAATCCTGGGCACGGATCTAGCACCACTTGTCAAGCCACACTTTCGCAGTATCCTACATAAAATAGAGGAAGATGGGCTCAGACGTTAGGTCAGTTGACAATCCCAAAGTTATTAAGTGTACAAGCAAAAAGAGGAAGATTGGCAACAGACATTAGCTCAGGGCCAATCAACCTTACCAAAAAAAATATTTCACTTTGAAATAGACCTTAACGAATAACTTTGCTTTAAATTATAACACTACATATTATTACATTTTACACGTTACTACATATTCCATAGACTATGTAACATAACATAGTCACAGATTCTAGCAACTAGGACGTGGAATCTTTTGTATTGGGAGGGATAGGGCTAAGGAGGAGTTGCATTATTCTGCCAACCAAAATAAGCAAGATTACAATTGGATACTAATTAAAATCCAAATTTAATTTTGAAGTTTTGTGCCCCCTCTCCATGAAATGGGTCCATGAGGAATGGACAGAAACAACTCATATCCACTTGTCTAATTCTGACAGGACATCAGATAAAATAACAAGAGTGCTACTTTAAAAGACTCTGCCCAATTACCCAGTAAAATGAAGGATTTATCACATTCATTGAACTTGGAACTATTCCTTCTTATACAACTAAGTTTGACTGCTCTGACTTTTATTTTCAGAGACTGTTTTTCCCTTCTCCACTCAGGTTCACTACATTGATTTAAAATGCAGAGGGCAAAACTCAAAGACAATGACTAACTCATTTTGATTGTCAACTTGTAAGCTAGTGAACATTAGTAAACATATTAGATACTAAAAATACAGTAGTAAAACTTATAGCTCTTTACCACTTAAAAAGCATTCTTATTATCTCATTTGACGCTAGCATCACTGTGAGGTATAGTTACAGAAATATTACTCAAATTTTTCAATAACACTCAGAGAAGAGAGGTGATGTTGACAATCCCAAAGTTATTAAGTGTACAGCTGCCTCGGCCCATGAGGACAGTATTCACACTGTCTGAATAGCTGTGGGAAAAAGAATAGTACCTATTAAGGATAGAGGGGGAAAACCTAAATTCAGTAAAAACATTATAACATTTCCCCAAACTACACTATTCAATTATTTTAGATATGATCATTAGAAAAAAAAATGAAGAAAATGTATAATTACACATTTCTACTCAGTAAGAGAAATCTGAATTAATTAGAATTTTAAATTGAAAATATTAAAACAAAAATCAATACTCCTACACTAGAAAAAATGAAAATTAGAAATCTCATACCACACTGGAAAAGTTTATACCATTTCTTCAATTTCATTTTTCTATTAATGTGTGTAAACTCTGTAGAACTAGCCAAAGTAATTAAATAAAATAGACATAATATCCAAAAATCATGAAAGTTTATACATTTTGGTAAACTTTTAAAAGTTAAAATTTATCTTTCCTAATTGAAAACTGGGTTAAAAATCTATCACAAATATACAAGTACAAAATTGCAGTGAAAGTTCCATCTTTGGTATATTCACATGAACAAACAAAATAATTATCACCTCTTTGAACGGAAGTTATAGACTTTTTCAGGTCAAAATTCTGTTAAAATATAACTATTTGAAGTGTTCAAAAATTTGCATTAATGTTAATATGGCAACATTTTAATGTGGACAATAACAGAAAAACGTCATTCCCTCCACAGAATTCTGCCTCTAGAAGTACATTTAACAAAGTTGGAGGAAACAGGATGCTTGTTGATAGTGACAGGCTTATTTCAAAACCCAATTATATCTGTTCATTCCCTTTTGCTAATTAAAGCAAAAGGCATCAAAATCTCTCCTAACGATGTTCTAATCAATACGTGTTAGTGACCTTCCCCAGGCAGTGCTGCATCTGGACTAACGCTTCACCGCAAACCAGGTGCATACTGTAACTAGTTCCACCGGCACAGACTGTAAAGTCCCGACACAATCACCATTCGGGCTATGATTACCTAGAAAATAATCCTACATATGTGTCCACAGATGCCAACCCTGCCAAGATGTCCTAGTCCAGAACCCCCCAACCCAATAAACAGGCTATTCAAAACTCAACGCAACCGCAGGGGTCAGCAGCTCCTGGCACCCACCTCCCCCCGACTAAGCTCCAGAAAGCGGGCACGCACACTCAGGCCGTGCTCGCCCACTAGGAAGAGGTGGGTATCTCCAGGGACGATCCCGCTGCTGCCAGCAGCGACGTGCGGCAGCCTGGGGTCTCCCGCTAGTTGCTGAGAGCAGCTGGACCCTGAGTGGCCAGGACCGTCCACTTCCAGGCGTGGTGCTCTCGGGCACCAGCATCCTCAACCGAAGGAGGCGAGGGTGGCAGCAGCGCATCGGTGCGCTGGGGAAAACAGGGAGTGGGCGGGCAGCCACGGACACCACCGCCCGGACTAGAAACCCGCCCCCACCGGGCAGCTCCCCGCCTGGGCGCCCGCGTTCCAGTCGGAGAAGCCAGGCGGTCGGAAGCGCCCCGACTGCGTGCAGGGCTGCGTGGGGCGCCCGGGGCGCCGCTTCCGCGCCGAGAGCCCGGGCCCGCGGGGAAACGGAGGCCCGCCGGGTCCCCGGGAGCCCGGCTCGCGGAGCGAGCAGGTGACGGCGGGGGCAGGGCGGCTGCGACGCCGCGCGGGCGGCGGGCGGGTGTCGGGCGAGTCTGGGCGGCGTCGGGAGGGACCGGCGAGCGGGGGAGGGGCTGAGGCGGGGGGAGGAGGGAGGAGGAAGAGCGAAGGGCCCTGGCGGGACTCCCGGCGCCCAGCTGCCCGGCCCGAGCCCTCAAGCCACCGCCCCCAGGCCCCGCGCAGACGCTGGACGGTCCCCGCCTCCAAACCTCCCCCCCCCGGCCCGGTCAGAGAATAACTTACCCGTTTGCCGACGCAATCGCTCCTGCTGGCCCCTCTGACGGACTCCTCCGGCTCGTCGTCTTCCGGTGATGAAACCGGAAGTCCCACCCCTACCCAAGAGGAAAACGGAAAGCCGAAGGAGTCAATCTAAGGAAGGGGAGACGCGCGTCAGGCTGAGAGCCTGGCGGCGTCTGACCGGGAAGGCCACCTGGCACTTCCAGCGGCTCCCCGAGCGGGTAACCCCCGGGCGATCCCGCCTCCTCCCTCTCCATCCCTCCTCACTCCACCCCTTCGCTCGCCCGCCCGCGGTAAAGAACCCCGAGGGCGGTGCGGGAGAAACGGACGCGCCCGGGCCGGGCGGGAGCCGGAGGCCTGCGGGCCGGGCGGCCGGCCTCCGCCTCCACCGGCCCAAGCGATGCCCGGCGCCTCTGAGGCCTCCTCTAACGGAGCGAGGTTTTCCTGCTGTGCCAGGCGCGTGCGCACCTCCGGGTTAGGAGAACAGCCTCTGGATGCTCCTAGCAGGGGTCCTCAGAGTCGCAGACCCTAGGAAGCCACGAGCCGAATTCGGATTCTAACGGGTTCTAATGAAAAATGCAGGAGGATCGGGGTCCAGTTCTCAGAAGAGGGGGCTGGGCTGCGCTGGGCTGGGCTGGTGTCTGGCTAACACAGAGGCTGAGGGAGGGATGCGCTGGAATGAACATGTGGAGCGAGAAGAAGCCCAGACCAGGTTCTTTGTGTGTCTGTGGCCGACTGCCTTCCTCCAGCTGCAAGTGCAGAGAACGTGTGTCACCACAGGGCTCTTGCACTGTCCAGCACACACTCACGCAAGGTTTATTTTTATGAATACAACGTAAAACCAAGAACATTCCCAGTCCTCGTTATCTTCCATAAGAGCATCTACCAAATCTAACTGACAGTCCAAACCTGGACAGTCCCAAACCTGACATGTTGCCCTCCTTCAATACGATGACGTCCCCTCCTGATCATGTCACTATATACTCCCAGTAAGTATACTGGGTGGTCATCTTTATCCATGTGCATATGCTTCTTTGGTAAAATTTTTTAAAGCAAATACTTAAATTTCTCTATCCCCAACCTCTTTGTCTTCTTATTACTAGTTAATTGGTCTTCTGGCTAATCACTGGGCGGATTTCTGTCATCCCTCTGAATGTAATCTATCCGGAAAATACTTCCTATCTGGCTCCCAAACCACAGCAAGACCCAGGTAGCCACATGGCTTGGGTTTGGGTAGAAAACGTGGACCCATCAATGAGAGCTGGGGAGACCCATCATGACCCGGGGAGGCAGAAAACCACGGCTCTGGACTCAGGCATCCCAGGGTTGGAATCTCCTAGATTCAATGACCTCATTCGTCCTCCTCCTCTCCTCACCTGGTGGCAGCTGAATAATTGACCAAGACACTGCAGGTCTCAGAGATTCAGCAGGAATGCAGATCAGCAAATACATCTTCTTATTTAGTGACTTGGTAAAACTGATGTTCCCTTGCTCAGAAATGGTTATATTTTACAACCAACTTTTGTTAATTGACTACTATGAACACCCTTGTTAAAATATAAATTGGCGTCAGAAACCTCGTGTACAGTTAGTCCTTGGGACCTCTGCCAAATACATCAGGTAGGTCCACGGAATCCGAAAACCTCACAAGATTCAACCAAATCTGGCGAGCATGGACTGTGCTTAAATAGTGACGAGTACCAAACACCTGCGAATATTTAACCAAGAGGACTTGATGTTGTCCAGCACCAGAGAAGAAGTGGCTCCTTATGGATGCCTCAGCGAGGCTGATGCCACAGGTGGGTCCCGTTTCTGTGACAAGAGGCAGGGTAAGCTGGCCCCATGATCCAGCCGTTTTAGAGATGACGCAGCAAGCTTTAAAACTGACGTTTCAAGCACCCACAAAGAGATGGAATGTGTGGCACTTTGTTTTTATTTGGAATCATAAGAGAAACATTTTTAATAAACCCTTAACTTCTTCTCCATTAATGCTATTTAAATAGTGAATTCATAAAGACTGAAGTGATTTGTTTACTTATACTTAGCTGTAGAAAACTTACGTGCTTTTGTTTATTTGTTTACACCATCAAATCCAATCAAGCCAAACAAGATGGTCGACTGAAATGACTGATGAATGCAACCTGAGCTGACAGCTTTAAATTTGGGATGTGTTACTGATGTCAGGTTGATCAGTTCTCTGTCTAAAATTGATGCTATTTAAAGCTTTGAACAATTTAGATGTAGTCACTGAGTAAAATCCCAACGGGGTGAGAGAATTCCATCAGGGCTGATTCTGCTGTGGTGAATTTCCACGTGCGCAGGTGTCAGAGGGAGAGTGGCCTCTCCCGATGGGGTAGTGAGACAGAACAGGATGCAGGAGGGGCGGTGGGCTGGCGTCACTCACAGCAAAGGTAAAGAGGCTTAGAATAAAGATAGACGCATCTTCTCACAAGGAATCCCAAATGGCATAAGAGTGTGAATATTGGTCATTTCTGTTTCAAAACTTTTCAAGAAAGGAAAAAGTGAAGGGGAGGCAAGAAGTGAATATGTATCACGCTTCAATAACTCATCTGAAAATGAACCCCCAGGGAAATCATGGTAGTCGGTGGGGTAGACCAATGTTTTTATTAACAATATAAAAGGAATGTGTGGTGAAAGCAACGGTGACATAAGTACTGACAGTCAGTGGATGAATGATTATGTGTCCTGAGCACCTCAGGACACAGCAAACTAGAGCAATTCCACCAATCAAATGGCAAGAGAAGTCTAATCGAAGAACCCTCCTTGTGCTGGAAGGGCAGAATGAGTCCAGTCCGGGGACTACTGGGGCCAGACTTGGGGAAATCAAGTTGTTGAAGGTAGCTGTGACTTTAGAGAGGTGTGCAACAGAGACATTAAGCCATTTCCAGTGTCTCTACCTTTAAAATAGTTTATTACTGGTCCAAATGTCCAAAGACGTATTAAAGAGGGAAAATATTGTTTACTGGACAGAAATTCTCTGGATATTTAGATTCTATTCCTGTCCAGGGATGTGAGAGAGGGGATATGTCAGCAGCTCAGATGTAAGCTGGAAGGTTCCCGTCGTTGTTAATGCAGCTTAGCCGTCTCTAGGAAAAAGGCAGCAAATAATTGGGATCCTTCTATGTAGTTCCACCTAACAAAAGAAGAAATAAAGAGAAACTGTTATTTCCATTCAAATAATGGAGGAAAAGTAGTCTACAATTTAAACAGGAAGATTTGATGACATAAATTCAATCTAAAATATGCAGCATGTCGGAAGGTTACTGATGTGGACACCCTGTGGTTTGCACACTGAGAGATCAGCCCCCTCAAGAACCTGCTCACTGTTGATTTTCTCCTTCTGCGCGTGCTCTCCATCGTCCACAGTGCCCAGCGGGAGCATCATCACACTCTTTTGGATAACATCCTGGAATATATTGGCAATTGGTGTGGTTGATCCATCCCGGATCATATCTGGTTCTGTTCCAAACACTGAAACACAGGAAAAGAAGGCATTGAATAAATTAATGAGAAGACTACCCCCAGTGATCTCCGCAAATGTCGTGTTCACTTTATCTTTCTTTCTTTTTTTTTTTTTTTCCCACCATGAAATTTGGTGGCTGGGATAAGTAAGCGTCCTGATATCATGCAATTTATATTCTAAAATAGTCAATAGAGTCAAGAAGAAAACTGTGGTTGCCTTATTTACTATTATCTACTTTCAAAAAATATTTTTAAATAATATTTTAAAGTAACGTTAGACTTACAGAAAAGTTGCAAAAGTAGTACAGAGAGAGTTCTCATATATTCCTTACTCTGCTTTCCCTAATGTTAACATCTTACATAACTATTGTACAATTATCAAGAATAGGAAATTAACATTGGATAATATTATTAACTAGACTCAGCCTTTATTTGAATTTCACTCTTTCCCTTCTGCTGTACCAGGATCCAATGCAGAATCCCACACGGCATTTTGTCATTGCTCCTTAGTCTCCTCTTGTCTGTGACTGTTTCTCAGTCTTCCCTTGTCTTTCATGACCTTGACCCTGCTGAAGAGTACTGATCAGTTGTTTTGTAAAATGTCCCTCAGTTTGGGTTTATCTGACGTTTTTTCACGATTGGAAGAGGTCATGTGTTTTTGGCCAGAGTACCACAGAAGATGTACCTACCTACTTTTATGGTTGCTTCACGAATTAAGTATTAGAAACACTAATATTAAATATTAGGAACACATTTCTTTGGTGTTTTGTGTTTCTTTTGTAACCAACATATGAATAAATCGCTGTACTCAACTTTCACCTGAATGTTGCAGTGTTTGTACTCAACTTTCAAGGTATCCCAGGAAACAGTTTTAATGGATATCCTGGGGTCTAGAAAGAGATGAGTTGAAACCTTCTAGGCTATAGGGAAAGTTGCCAGAGATGGAGTGGGAATGAAAAATAAATGAAGACACAAAAGAGAACATGCCGTGTCTTCTGGATCCACAGAGCAAGGCGTGAATGTGAATAAAGATGATGTACACTCGTGCATTGCTTAACGACAGGATACATTCTGAGACATTCATCGTTAGGTGATTTAATTGTTAGATGGTTTAATTGTTGTGTACTCACACAAACCTAGGTGGTATAGCCTACCACACGCCTAGGTGATATGGTGCTAATCTTATGGGACCACTGTCATACATGCAGTCCGTTGTTGACGAAAAACTCATTATGTGGCAGACGACTGTCCTTTGTTGGCAGGACTGGTTTAGCACACAGACAGACAAAAAGGTGCCTTATGCATTCCTGCATTTTCCTGTATTTCATGTCTTTACTGTTGAATTTGACATTTCAATCACACATCTCTCTTCAGCTGGCATTCCATTCAACTTCCTAACTCTTCTTCCTCTTTTCTTCACCCCCAAATTTTACTGGTAAAATACTGCTACAATTGAGGGCAGTGGGGATGATTGTGTAGAGAAGTATGGCTCTCGGTGTTGGACTTGTCCTCTAATTTTTGACGTCTGTGTCCCTTGTACTCATAGACGCAGAGAGTTAGTGCTCCAAGGAGGTCTGGAGGCCATTAAACCCAGAGCTCTGTGACCGGGAAGAGCAAGTCCCCACAGGGCAGCCCGGTGCCAGCTTGCTCGCTCCACTACAGTTTAGCTTCTTCATTTTTAACCCCAGAGGACTTCCTTTACTTTCGTGCAAGTTCAGCTGTGCTTTTAAAAGTTTTTATGTATCGGCCAATATTTCCATGAGTTTTGCAGAAGGAGGGTTGGGAGGTTTCCAAGTCCATCATTTTCCCCCAAATTCAGGTCTCCAGAACGTGAGTTTGAACCCTGGCTTCGCTACTTCTAGCTGAGTGCCCTCCAGCAAATTATTTAATCTCTTCTCGCCTTAATCTGCACCCCGGGGAGGGCTGTTGGGAGGATTCATGAGACAGTGTGTGTAAAGAGCCCTGAACCACACCGTTTACCGTCAGTAATGCAGCCCATATAAAAGGAGAGTCCACAGTGAAGTTTTAAAAGTGTCTGCTTTATCTACAGCCCCACCGGGTACCACCCCTTGTTCCCAGTGTAAACCAGCAATCAAAATAGCATAAGTCTAACCTGTTTTGATGGCTCTTTTTGCTGCAAGATACTGATTATCTTTAATATTTGCGATCCATGGGTGTAGTCCTAGTGCCATAGAAACAACCGTCTGGTTGGAACGATTTCTTTGGGAAAATATATATTCAAGATGCTGCTTTACCTAAAGGTAACATTTTCAGTTGTAAGAGAAAATTTTGAGTAGCTCTCATAGCCTTGTATCAAGAAACTGATTGGAATCCCAAGCTGACGCATTCAAGCGTTCTGATTTTCCCTCAGCTCTTCCAGAGGGAGGACGCGGAGTGAGCCGGGTCTCCAGGACGGAGAGCTGCGCCCAGTGTGAGGAATGCTTGCTCTCACTCCCACCCCTCCCGAGACCCCCCAATCCCCCCTCCTGTCCCCACCCCTCCCCGACCACAGTGTCTCACTGTTAATGTCGGCTTATTATGAATTTGGGTAATTATGAAACCTTGAATGATATTGTGGGTAATACAAATATGATGAATGTTTGAGGTAATTATGAAACACAACACAAGTAGAACTTCTCAATTTGAATATCCCTCTTTTTGGACTTATCAGTATCTTAAGGAATATTTTGGGAACATTACACACTTGGAAATTTCCAAAAAGTGGGAGCAATTTCACGCTAAGCTGTGAAGGAGGCTCATTGACAGCATCTTTCTCTCTCCCCTGGGCTCCATTCCGGTTGCCATTATGGAAATCCACCAGAGAAAAACTCCATACTCTGAAATATTCATCCCTTCGACAAAGATTTAAGGCACACCTGTCACGTGGCAGGAACTGTTCTAGGTGCTGGGACATAGCTGTGAGCAAGACGAAGACCGTCCTGCGCTCATGTAAAGTGTGTGCTGTGAGGAGGAGGAACAGTCCATCCAGAAAGGGAAGGAGGGAGGAAGATGGAAACAAAAAGACGGAGGGACGCAGAGGGGAAGGAGGATCTTTGAGAATGTAATTAGCGCTAAGACGACGATAAAAGCGGACAGTGGATGGAGAGAGGGCGCCGAGGTATTCCTTGAGCTCCCTTCTTCAGAGTCTACCTTCTGTGCAACTTGAGGTACACTGATGATAGGTCGATACTTCAGGCACGCACCTCCTTCCAGACACAAACATTTTCATTAAGGTGGCTGCTTTCAGGGGGTTCATTTCAGACATCATGGACGAACCAACGCTGGGGGTAAAGATTTTCCGGCTCAGTCCAGCCGTAGACAAGTAGCTTCTCCGTCTGTGTGTAAAACCCATCTTGCCTTTTTATGCACCATTTAGTTTTCAAAAATTTCCCATCACTCCAACTCCAAATGGTTATTTGTCTGATGACTGTAATTGCATATAATTGAGGGAAGAGATTTTTACTGAACAAAAATCCTGTTGGTTTCTTGACATTTGTTCCAGTCCCTTCTGTATTGGAAAAAAGTGATACTTCAATGCTAACAACTGAGTTGCTCACTACTGTGTGGCATGTGGCTCTCAGGAACGGCGCTGCTGGACAGAAGAACAATGCACGTTTGTTACCTGTGTTTCCACCACGGACATGTTCATGTGAGGGACTAGACGGATTGAAAATTTTCCTACAACTCGGCCAGGTATGACTGTTTTAGCTCCAGGCTCCTCAAAGGCGCCCTCAATCCCGTGAATAGAAAGAGATGGGTACCTCCATAGGTGCATTAGAATTTCCTCCTAAATTGAAATAAAAGTATTTTATTATATGAAAGAATGTTTAATTAAAACTCAGTTGAATTGTATTGCTTGCATCACCAATTTCTGTACATCTGTGACACGGTTAATGGCAAGTTAATTATCGCCTCACTTAGATATGTCTGGACAAACAGTACAAGTGGACTTTCCCCTCAGGACACGAGATCTCTGCTGCCTTCGCCTGCCCAAGCCACTCCCATTGGCGAGGGCCCCTCGTCGCTGAAGTTTGCAGTTACTAGATGGCAAAAGGGCCCTTTCAGAAACTTGGGTTCATTTATAAATTTCTATCCCAGTCATTGCGATGATAATTTGTGTGCTAAATGTATTTTATTTTTCAGAAGGCTTCAAAGAACTCTGCAGATGTTTGAGCCAGTTTTCAATCTTGCTATGGCCGCTGTAGAGCTAGTCTGAGGAAGAGCTACACTTCATGATAAGAAACTCTATCGCTCTCTTCTGCATGCTTCTCCCTCTCTTGGCTGTTCCCCCAGGAACCAGCCATAGCTAGCAAACACCCTAGCAGGCAAGCGTTTTAGAAAGGAGGAGGAGGAGGAGGAGAAGGGAAAAGGAAAAAATCTAAATTTGCCAGTAACGCTTTCGGCTTTGGGTCTACTTATTACACCAAGGCAGCAGTGACGTGGCAGTCTACAGATTAGCCCCTAAGTCTCTTGGTTTTGTCTAGAAAAATGAACAATTAGGGTCATGGAGCTGGAATAACCTCAGACTATCCTCAATCTTTAAACAGTTAGGGAGCCCAGCTCACCGGCTGCAGGCCGGCTTGGGATTGAGTCCAGAAAACTGATTTGGAAAAACGCATCTGTGAAATGAGCAATTGCTCCACGGTTAGGTGCCTGAGTCCGGTGCCAGTGGGACCCCAGATAAAGGTCTGCTTGATCTAGACCACAGGGAAGTGGCCTTGAAAGTGAAAGTCCCCCTTGGAATTAACATCTGCTTTCAGTTCTAAGATGTGCAGATAAACAGGACACAGTAAATTAAGCCTTGGGAAAATATTTGTTACCATCATTCTTTGTTCAGATTATCCATCAACTTGTGATCATACCTTGGTGTCAAACAGAATTTTCTTAACCTGGCTGCTATTCCGGTATTCTTCTAGGTCCAGGTCAATGGCTTCGTACATTTTTTTTTTCCTCTTCAGTAAGAGGAGCCACGTGGTCATAGATTCCAGGGATCAGAATATGACCCGATGAGTCTACAAGGCTACCTACAAGATACACCCAGGAAACAAAGCCACACGGAGTCACCGGTATGCTGATGTTCTGGCCCTGGAGCAGGATCACTGGGGACTCTCCTGGGCTTGCAGCAGACCTTGTGACCGGCCCTGGTCCCCACAGCAGGGCCACTGACAGCAACTCACATCCCAGAGGTGATGGTCAGAAGAAAGAGCTGGTCACCAGGCAAACTCAGCCTGACTTGGACCCGCGTGAATGTCCACCTTGTCAATGGCGGGATGAAAACACACGGCTCTGCAGTAAATTCCATTGGGTATGACTTACCTGCATTATATCCCAGTTCTCAACTCCACCTTTATATCATAAACAAGCTTCTTTTTTTTAAATTTTATCTTATCCTGAGTTAAAAAGTAACACGTTCATTATTAAGAAACTTTTTTTTTTTTGAGGAAGATTAGCCCTGAGCTAACTACTGCCAATCGTCCTCTTTTTGCTGAGGAAGACTGGCTCTGAGCTAACATCTGTGCCTATCGTCCTCTACTTTATACGTGGGATGCCTACCACAGCATGGCTTTTGCCAAGCGGTACCATGTCCGCACCTGGGATCCAAACCAGCAAACCCCAGGCTGCCGAGAAGCAGAACGTGCAAACTTAACCACTGCGCCACTGGGCCGGCCCCCAAAATTTTCAATATATATGTTTATATATATATATATACACACATACCTGAGAAACTGAAAACCATCACTCCTTCTCAATTTTTCTCCTCCTACATACACCATAATAATATAATAAATACTCATCTTTAATCAAAAGCATCATATCCCTGAGGTCTAGTCTATGAGATATACATCATGACCACAAAAGCCTCCACAGTGAATAAGAAGATACTCAAATCTGTTCTTTATGAAAGAGTTTTGGACCGATAGGAATGGGAGAAAATCATCAGTGACTATCTATAAAAGAAACAGAAGTCAAGATTTAGCAAACACTGCTCAATATCTTGAGAAAGTACTTATCAAAGATACAATGCAACTAGCAAGTAGACGAACAGAAATGACAGGAAAATGTCTCCAGGGCAGCCAACTTAATCCCCATTCAAGTAAAGACACTTCATAAAGATACGCTTCATATTCTTGATGGGACAGTCTTTCTTGACAATATCAGAAAATTACTGCGAAGCACTGTACTTTCAAATCTTTCTGTTAAAGTCGATAATTACAAAGCACAGAGTTGAAGGCTCTATGAGGATGGATGCCTTCCACCTAGTGATTGGACACCTGCTGTGTTCTAGGCCCCAGAGGAATGAATACACAGGACAGCGCTGTCTCTGACCACAAAAGGCTAAATATCAAGTGTGACCCGACATGAGCAGACCACCAGGTGGCTGGCTCTGTAGAGACGCAATCAAAGCCAAGGTAAACACTCTACCAAAATCTACAGTAGTGGGGACGGCAGTAGTGCGATACATAACGGGCTTCCCAGCACTCTGAGAATGATCATAGACAGCAAAGCCCTGAGGTCTGAGGGTGTCAAGGGAGCAAAATGTGAAGCGATGTCATCACTGTTCTGGTTTTCAACCACATCCTCCTTGGGCCCCCTCTCCTGGTCCTCCGAGGACTTTGCCCAGACTTGTGTAATCCCACTTTGGGGACAGTACTGCAGATTGCTGTGCATGCATCAGCCTCCCTGCAGGTCCTGAGTTATGGAATTCTCCTCATTTAGCCCAATCAAGCATGTTGTATACTGAGTAAATGACACAAACTCATTAGTAAAATTCAAGTCAAAATAATAAGCTGAGCACTGAGCGATTGGGACTGTCACTGATTGGCAGTCCACCCTCTAGCACCCTCACCAAAATCAAAACAAAACATCAAAGTACCGCCAATAATACAATCACTAAGTCTTCCCTTTAGGGTATGTCCCTCAACTTCTGCTGGCATTCTTGTGTGGAAGAACAGAGCTGCAAAGATGAATAAGAGACAGACCCTGCTCACAAACCAGCCAGAAAGATGCAGGGTAAAGAAATAACTCTGGGTCCACGTGCAAAGAGCTCTAAAGAGGGGCAAACCGTCAGGAGCACAGAGAGCACACGGTGAACCAGCCAAGGAGGAAGCGTCAGGGAAGACGACGGCATCGCAGTGGGGCCTCAGAGGTTGAGTAGGAGGCGACAGGCACAGTCTCAGTGGTGAGAAGAGAGATGCATGTCTGAAACATCCAGATTGACAACAACGAAGACCCGAAATACTCTAGCAGCCAGGATGCTCAGTGTCCATCTTATGACACTGAGCTGTGACATTTTTCCTGTCAATTTAGCTGGTGTTACCAGACATTACCACAGTGCGTGTTTGTGTATTGGGGGATTCAGATGTCATTAGCACATTAGGCTGTGATTTGAGCAGCACGGGCTCTCCACATGTCACTGCACATCTCCCGTAGAACTGCCCGGCCCGGTCCTCGGTGTAGGTTTCCACCTCGGACCCTGTTTTCTCAGGACACAAAGCAGCCATCCCAGCTGCTGGCTCAGGCTGTGCCAGCAGACACACATCCTGACAGGAGAGAAGCGACATGTCCTCCTTTTCCTTCCCTTTACATCCTACGGCGCCGTGATAGTTGGTGCGTCCTTCCGGGCTTCAGAAACAGTTCAGACCTTCACCGAGCCTTTCCAATCTAAAAACTTCTTGCCTTTCCCCTCACTTTCCACCAAGGGGGTCATCTCCTGCTATGTTGATGAGTTAGATCATTACAAGAAATACTTGAGCTCACTGCCGCAAAGTCTACAAATATCCCACCATTCTTAACCATCAATGACTCCTCTCCTGATTCCATTGAAAATTCATCTTGATCCTTGGTTTAGCCTAATTGTCTCCCTTCTTCCTCCTCTCTAGAGAAGTTTTATTATTGATTCCAAACGTCATGTTCTCTGCTAGCAATCTCCCCTCCCCTCCCCCATCGAATTCCTTTCACTCATTCAATCTCTTCATTGTTGAAACAACAGCCTCTCCTGAACCCATTTCTCTCTAGTTCTCGCCCCACGTCTTCCTTCCCCTTCACAATGAAGCTGAAAGATCAGTGTTCATGGAATTACCAGCTCCTCACTCCCCCACACTTCAGACAATGGTCTGTGTATTAATCAATCTTGATAATATCACAGCTATCTCCCCATAATTAAATCCAAAGAGTGTTTCTGCATCTTTCTATTACTTGGAACAAACGCAGAACCGGGCCACGATTTTCTTTTGGAATGATTCCCTGTCCTCCGTTTCTCGACATCTCAGGCTCCTGACTGCCTGTGAACCAGCTCACACTCCCTGGTGTCCTTCACAGGGTCCTTCTCACACAGCACTATTGCGAAAGCTCAGGACTCAATGTGAGCCCTATTCTCTCCATTGACCCTACGTTGTCTCAGTACTCTTGTGCATTTCTTCTATTGCTTCAATGCCTTCCACTGTTATCTCTATGATGGCGATGTCTAAAAACCACGTCCAGATCTTATTTCTGAGCTATAATGCTCCAGGTGTATGTTATAGGCACCTTAAGCAAACATATTTCCAACGGAAGCTGTTAACTCCCCCTCGCCAACTAGACACCCCTTCACCTCTCGGTCTCCGATCTCGTCTGATGACTACAGTTGACATCCAGGGAGTGATGTTTAACGCAAACTCTCAGAACCACCTGACAGAACAAGCACTGCTGCTGCCAGCACACTGAGCAGTCACCCTTCATCTCCGCCCCAGGATCCACACACGTATTCCTACTCTATACTCCGTTTCAGTTCAAAACGTCAGGTCCTCCGAGATCCCTTTGTTCAAACTGCTGCTGAAGTAAGCCTTCCCTCCCCGCCTGTTGTCTGGTGACTTTCCCTTCAGGCCACTGTGGAACAAATTAGGACATTCTTTTGATTGCATATTGTGTAACCTTTGAAATTGTCTCAAATAATAGTAAAATGATTATAATCACAGTGGATATTTGACAACTGAGATATGAAAGTAGAGAGCAGAATCCTGATTTTATAAAAACAAATGCATGTTGACCTCTGCAGGGAAAGTTCATCCTCTGTCGCACCAAACAGCATCATCCCAGGGGATGAGACAGTGAAGCACGAGGCCTGTGCTCATTAAAGAACAAGGTTCCTGCCAGGAGGCCAGAAAGTTTGTTTTTCCATTGTTTCACCTCACAGTTAGACGCTTTGCGTGCCCTACGTGAGCAATTCATTTGATTTTTTTTGTTTCTTTTCCAGATTGGCGCCTGAACCAACATCTGTTGCCAATCTTTTTCTTCTTCTTCCCCTTCTTCTTCTCCCCAACCTCCCCTCCCCAGTTCATAGTTGTGTATCCTAGTTGTAGGACCTTCTGGTTGTGCCATGTGGGATGCCCTCTCAGCATGGCCTGATGAGCCGTGCCATGTCCCTGTCCAGGATCCGAACCCTGGGCTGCTGAAGCGGGGCACGGGAACTCCACCACGTGGCTGTGGGGCTGGCCCCCCAACTCATTGAATTTAACATGTGCTCTCTCTCTCTCTCTCTCTCTCTCTGGGTTGTCTTGTTTCAGTTTCGATGGGCTGGGGAGTAAGGTGAACATCCCTGAGGACTCCCCTTGCTGAGTGGACATGTGTGGTCCTGGTGAAAGCCCTCACCCAGTGGGGCTCCTAGAGATGTGACTCAGGGCCACTAATTCCCTTTTGGTGCCTGGCAAACTGGGACTCATCTTCCTCTGTCTGCTATTTGCTCTGTATTATGTCTGCTCCTTTGGAAGACAAAAATTTGTGTCCAAAGGGAAAGTTCCAGAAATGCTTCCAGGGATGATGATGGGACTTTGATTTCCAAGTGAGTATTTCTGGCATCTGATTCAATTCCGTTGTCCTTAATCAAAAGCTGGCTCGTTCTGGATTGGTTCCATCCTTTCACAGCGATAGCACCATCTTCTACGGTCATTACCAAAAATGATCATTTCGTTTGAAAGCTCTTCCCTTAGAAGCCACTGCTGTGTTAGTACTTTATCAAGTTAAAACACTTAATTTTACATGCCTGGGTTTCTGTTTTGGTTTTTTGGTTTTTGAAAGCAGCTGAGCATGTTTGAACTGAAAATGAAAAGTATTTATTATGGAAGTACCCATGCTACCTCATTAGGATAGAATAGGACATATCATTTATTTGTTATAAGATGCGAAAATTCAGAAGTTTTCCCTTGATCGGTAAAATTGCCCCTCTCAAGAAAGGTTTTTTTCTTTATGTTCAGTAACTTATTTTGGAGACCCACGGGGTCATGTCCAGTGAGATAGTTCTGTTGGAGTGAGGATAGTGCTGCTACAACCTGTCCTTCGTGCCACCTGCGACATGCCCTACTCTGCACCAAAGACCAAGGACGGTCCTTCTGAAGACAGGGCTATGTTTGCATTATGAGTTGAGAGATGCTGAAAAGACCTCCTATGGTTTCCCTTATACCCTACACTACACAAATAGACACTTATGCTTTTAAGTCTTGACATTTCATCTCGAGTGTCTGTTAAAACGTGAGTATCTAGGATAGAAAGCGGCTGTCCTCCAGAATCTTACCAGGGTTTCCTGCTGGCCACTTTGGAGGACAGAGCAGAGTGACCCACTAGGGGAGGGGCGCATGACTGCCGGGCCTTGGGGAAGAGCTGACCGGAAGCTGACTCACCAAGGACTGTCCATGCTTGTCTTGGTTTGCAGTGACAGCAGCTGAACGCAACTTAAAGGATTTTAATTTGCATGCAGCTTTGCACAACAACTTTCCATCTTACTTCATCCTCCTTGCTTCCTGTGACATTTGGGGATGGCATAGTTTCAGGGATTCACTGAACTCGTTTACAATGTTCAAATAGTCTTGTATGATGTGTGCGCTTGTTAATTGAGGTATAATTGACATATACTTTATATTAGTTTCATTTGTACAATATAATGATTTGCATGTATCGTGAAATAACCACCACGATAAGTCTAACTAACGTCTGTCCCCAGACGTAGTCAATATTCATTTTCTGGATGAGGACATGTTGTGTTTTAAGGTGCAGAAGAATCGGTAATGATGTCATACTTTTCCGTATGCAACTTGATGAATTTGAACATAAGTGTCCACCCATGAGACCATCACCACCATCGAGGCCATAAACATATCCATCATCTACCAAAGTTTTCTCCCACCCCCTTTACTATTATCATTATTTTGCTTTAAGAACACTTAACAGAATATATACTCTGTTAGAAATTTGAAGTACAAAACACAATACCGTGAGATTGCTACATTATACGCTAGGTTTAATTTTTAGAGGAACCTCCAGACTATTTTCCATCATTACAGTATTAGTTTACGTTCCCATCAACAGTTGCAAGGCTTCCTTTTCCTCCACAACCTCACCAACATTTGTCACCTCTACTTTTTTTGATAATAGCCGCCCTAACCGGTGTCAAGTGATATCTCCTTGTGGTTTTGATTTGCATTTCCCTAAAGATTAGTGATGCTGAGCACCTTTTCATGTGGCTGTTGGCCATTTGTGTGTCTTCTTTGGAAAAATGGCTATTCTACTCCTTTGCCCATTTGTTAACTGAGTGCCTTGGTGTTTTTGCTATTGACCCGAGAGATGAAAAAAGAAAAAAAAATGTCCAGGCATTATGGATGCTTCCCAGTTGATGCAGATGATTTTGTCTTTATGGTGATGACAAAATATCGTGTTGTGTGCTTTTTCTTCAGCAGTTATCATAAGACTAGCAGTAGAATGGCAAAGCAGATAATCAGGATCTCCCGGGTTTCCAGTTTTACAACACAAATAAGACGAGTGGTAAGGAATTTTTGATTATTTCAAGGAAATTATTGAGATCACAGTCCGTGGAATGTAGGACTGACAGGTCCACGAGGAAATTAAAGTGAGGACATGGTGATCTGGCATCACTTCCGATCTGAAGGAACAGGTATCTTCTGTATGAATGTTTGAAGACATATTGGAAATCAGGAATTTGTGGTGGATGAATACATTTTCTGAAGGGTTTATTTCTTTATTTAGGAGGAAGATTACCCTGAGCTAACATCTGTGCCAGTCTTCCTCTCCTTTGTCCGTGGGATGCCTCCACAGCGTGGCCGATGAGTGGAGTAGGTCTGCACCTGGGATCTGAACCCGCAAACCTCAGGCCCCTGAAGCAGAACACACGCAACTTTAACCACTCAGCCATGGGGCTGGACTCTAACTTATTTAGTTGTGAACATGATCGTTTGGGTTATGTAAATATCAGGACCTGGGAGTGAGTCGCTAAGAGTGGGGTAGTTGATAATGTCACAATTGATTTAGACCCTAAAGAGGCTAAGAGCAACAACTGGCCAATGGGTTAACCAAAGGAATAGTCAGAAAACACAGAAAGGATGGGAATTGGGATCTATAGTAAGCTGGGGGATCACGTGTCCTCAGAGAGAGTGCCAGGACTTGCACAGGTGAGAATGGCAAGAGCAATAAAAGAGAATAAAATCACACTGAAACAAGGAGGGGGTGTTACGAGACGGGGGAGGAAAACTGATCTGGAGCAGTCCTGAGTTTTGACCTTGAGCTTTCTGTCCTTGACCCAAATCTGCTTGACGATGTCCTGGGACACAGGTCAGAAGAGCTCCAGAGGGAGAGAGGAAGGGTGGAAGTATAGGGAAACTGAGATAATTGTCCTAAGAAGCCATGCTTCATTTCTCATTTGGGTCCAGTTTCATGATTACTTTTACAGGATGAGAGGAAAAGAAGTGATGATGGTCAAGTCTTCGCAGAGGAAGCTGCGTGATCGTGGGAATCAACCCAAACCAAAGCCCGGATTAAGAATTCCCATCTCTTTGAGGATGCGCAGTTACATATTCAGAAGGCCAGTTACTAGAATGCCATCCCACCCAGCAGTGAGGGGTCGCTGGGAGAGCACGTGGCACCAGCCCCAACAGGTCTGCTGGCAGGAGAGAAGTGGCAAGCCCTTTGGAACTTGCCGTAGCCTTGCAAAATTGCACCTTGCAGCAGAGGTGAATTCCTGCGGGGTGCGCTCGCATGGGGTGCCCCGTCCAGTCCCATACACACCCCTGCCCTTCCTCAGATTTGGCAGAGATGATTCTGGGAACTGGTCTGGGCATCCCATAGCTCCACGGCCAACAATTGCTGGTGACTGTGGAAGATCTGAGCAAACAGGAGGGGACGGGGAAGAGGGCGGGAGAGAGCGATTGTGGACAGGCTCAGCAGCCAGGCAGAGAAAGTGAGCGCCCAAGAAGGATGTGCTGACAGCACCAGGAAAGAGAGGAGACGCTGGTGCCCCTGAGATGGAGCCCGGCACTTCACTGACGTCTCCTTGAAGGGTCCCACGTTTTCTTGCTTGAGCTCTTGCAACTTCAAGACATACCAATCCTTTTCTTTTATTAAACTCCTCTGTGGGACGTAGGAAGCATAGACAGGGATTTCTTGTGGAGGAGAGACTGGATTTCAGCTGAGTAGAGCAAGGAGGGCTTTCCGTTTCACGGTGCTCTCGCATTTTCCTTTCCGAAGTATATTATTTATCTGCGCTTGAAAGTCACAGAGAGTTACCGATTCGCGGGATGATTCCGTTGTCGCCCTCACAGCGACACAGTAAAACCTACCTAGTCGGAATGGATCATTCCTTCTGTGCAATACTCCGGTAGACTCCAAAGATCATTTCAAAAGCGCTGGTATATCTCTGTTCTCAAATAAGAGGTCTGCTTCCAGGTCTCCATTTTTCTGCTCTTTATTGCATGTTAATTCAGAGTTGCAAGGAGGAAAGACCACATTTGCCTCAATCTTTAGATCTCTATGTGCTGGAAATTGGATTCACAGAAATGGACAAGGCCTTTGAGGGATCGTGCTGTCAACAGAGACCTTTTCCGGCATCAGCAACGTGACAATAAACCGCTGCTTGTTAGGACTTGATTGTCTATTGGAGGGATGGAGCTTGCAGTATTATGGAAATCCTCTTTAGAATTGCTTACCTTCACGTGACAGATTTATCAGTTTCTGAGAGTGATGTGTTAAAATAACCTAGGGTGGCGCAGGGCTTAAACTGGCCCACTCCACTTTGGAGGCCCGGCATTGGCACGTTCGGGTCACGGTTGTGGACATTCACACCGCTTATCGGGCCATGCTGTGGCAGACATCCCACGTGTTAAATAGAGGAAGATGGGCACAGATCTTAGCCCAAGGCTAGTCTTCCTCAAGCGAAGAAAAAAAAAAAAAAACCGAGGAAGATTGGCAATGGATGTTAGCTCAGGGTGAATCTTAGCCCTTGGGCATCTTCAGCTGTGGTCATTTGCAAAATATGTAGACCATGCATGTACTGGGCAAGCCCAGGCAGGACAGCGCAGCCGGCCTCCCGCCTGGGTGCTTGGGGCTGCTTGTTGTGGAGCCTCTGCTGGAACCGTCTGGGTGGATTCAGTGCAGAGAATGATGACAACGGACTGCCTTGCTTCACCCTCAGAGTTTCCCCTGAGTTTTCTCCATCTTGACATGCAAAGCAGACACTGTCTGGAGCCCTCGTGTTCCTCTGGGACTCGGGCTTCCCTCTGCTCCTCAGCCTGGAGAGGAGGAAGCCCACGTGTGGACTTCAGGAGATTCCTGACCGCGTTTTGTGGGCTAGCACGTCCTGGGCTTGAAGTCCCCAGGGAATGAGCAGAATCCAATCCAGGTAGGACTGCCATGACCCAGACCCTTCAGGAAGGCAGGTTATGGTCCCCTAACCAGGCAGAGCACCATGACCAGCCGCGGGGTTTGTGGAGGGCGAAGGGAAGATGAAATGGGTCCTGGAAGAAGGTGCTTATAAATACCAGCTACCGAGAGGGAACCAGCTGCAAAACCGTGCATTTGAGGAGTATGAGTATTATTTCTTGATTCTGTTTGGAATAAGTTAGAGTGCATGATATATTTGTGTGTGAGTGAACATATATATATAGCTCTCTCTCTAAAATTTATATCAAAGTAACATAAAGACTGATGAGATACAGGTGCTGCACATGTGGGCCTCTTTTTGCTGGCGATCAGTTCATTTTTGGCCATTGGAAGCCCAAAGAGGCAGCGAGTTATTGTCCTCTGCCGTCTGGTAGGCTCATGACAAACAAAGCGCTGCAACCAAAGGGTCGGCTCTCAGGAGCCTCACGGCCCTGTGAGGGAAACCCCTTGGACACGGTGTCTTCCTCCTGGGCCTGCACTAGCCTTGGGACTTGGCACTTCTCTTTCTCTGTGGCGGGAAGGTACAGCCGGCTCCGGCTTCCATTTAGAAAGTCACCTTCCTGGATGGCTGTGCCATACCAAGAAGGGCCTGGGCTGCTGGGAACCAGCATTTCTCCTCAGCTGCTGGCCGTACTGAGGAGGCCTCCCTGGCAGGGTTCACGCTGCTGTGTGTCTGGGTGACACTTGCAGCCATCAGAAAGGAGGGGAGAACTCAGAAGGGCCAAGCACTTCCTGTGGTCCTAGTCTTACAGGGTCTTTCCCGGGGTGGGGTGGGGGGGGGGCGTTCAAAATGCCAGGTGGTAACCCTCTAGCTCCTGGTCACCGGGTGGGTTCTTGGAGTGAGCTCGGAGCAGTGTCTGCTCACCACCAGACTGGAACCATTTAAGTGTTTTAATTTTGTCAGGCTGTGTTTACCCGTCATCCGTTTGCTTGCGTTCCCTGCTGGACCCCTCAACCACCCTCCTCTCACGACTCATCTCTGAAAGCTTCCAACGGGAAAGGTTCACACCCACACCATAAACGGAGCATAAGGCTGGGCAAGAGAACACAGCCCTCCGAGGGGCTGCATGGTTTATAGGCTCAGGTCCTCCTGCCCCGTTAGGATGAGTCAGAAACAACATGCCTGAGTGTGTGAACAGGTGATTGCCTGAGACCACACACCTCAGAACCACAGGGGCCCAGATGTCACCCTGGGCAGCGAGGGAGAGTATAGGTCATTCTTTGGCCAGGATTAGGGTATCTAATGTTTGCAAAGCAGACTCCACCCGTGATCCGTCAGACCCTGCCAGGGAGGAGTGGCCACGAGGTACGGGACAGAGAGGCCGAGGCATTCGAGGGAATTTCTGCCCTTCCAAGAATTGCAGAAGGAAGTGCACGGAGGCAGGAAATCCTGGTGGACAAGGAGCAGTGATGCGTCGGGAAGGATGCCCAGATGTAGCCTTCAAAGCTGCATCACAGATCTGTCCCCCTGGATACCAAACTTGCAGGGAAAGGAATTCAGAGCCGTGGACCAGGATCCCAGAGGATTCCAATCCAGGTGAAGGGTGAACATGGAGCCCCCAGAGGGGCCGGGGGAGGGAGGGTCCTGCCTGCCCTTAGTCCATCTGCACATGACCTTCTCCGGCCTTGACCCTCCACATGCACGTTTTGAGCTTTTACATCGTTCTCTGCACTTAGAGCTGCTGCTGTCCAGAGCCTCATTAGAAAACGACAAGTTCCTAACATCTGGTGAAGAGGAACCTCCACAAGAGAAGCCGAAAACGTGGCCTCTCCTCCAAAGGGGTGGAAAAGCAGCCACTGTCCTGGGGCAGGTCGTGGTGCTGGCCCGTGCCATTTTAAAGACACCCGCATTCCAGTGGTTGTTGCTCTGCCTGTGAAAGTACCTCCACCCTCTAAATGCCAGGAGCTCTGGGTGCTGTCTCTGCTCCTGGCCCACGTGAACCACACTGAAATGAAGCCGTCCTCTGAGTAAGGGGGGGCGCGGAGGTGTCCCTCAGTATCCAGGGAGGGGCCTGGCCCTTCTCCCTTCTCTCACATACAATAAGCCGAGACCCTGCAAGATTTCTTCATTCCAGGAGGAACGCGAGAGTCTGTGTCTCCTTGACACGAGCACAGGAGGGGAAAGAACCAGACCGTGACTCGCAGGCTGGAACAGAAACAGGATTTTAACATCAAATTCAAAACTAGCACTAACTACTAACACGAAAGAAATACGGCCCCTTCCCAAGTGGTAAACAGGCGCTGGGGTGGAGCTGCCAGGCCTGTGGGGTGGGGTCGTCCCCTCCCTCTTGGGCTCCAGGGCTCCCAGGAAAAGGCTTAGAATGTTCTTCTCCCCATCAGCATGGGAGGAGCCGGCCTGGGGCCCCGCGTGTTTCCCAGCCGCGTCCCCGCCGCTGAAGAGCAGGCTGCACTCGAGCTGTTGGAAGGACCGGGATCTGCCACTGTTGCTGGGTTCTGCGTCAGGGGTCTGGTGACTGAAGAGAAGACACTGATGATTGGGGGGGTCACACCAGTATCCCAGCCCAACACCTCAGCCCCACTGCATTCTGCTCCAAACCTTGTCCTGAGTGTTCAGTCAACACTACCCCATTGTCCCTGACATGGGAGCTGGCATTTCGCTTCACCCATTTCACAGAAGAGGAAGCTGAGTCCCACAAAGGTCAAGGGAATTGTCCCTCACAGGCCTGGTCAGCAGTGGAGCTGGGATCCCCGTGCCGGCTGTCCATCTCCCTAGGCCCGTGCTTAGCCCGAAGCTTTCCGGAGCCCCTGGCTTCAGTCCCTGCCTGTCTGGACACTCACCGAGCCCTGAGCTGAGAGACGCGCGGTTCTTCTTGGGCAGGAAAAACCGGCGCATCTTGCCGGCCCTCTCCTGTGGGGGCTCCAGGTGGCAGGACAGGCTGTAGCTAAAGGACAGAGGGGACTTTTCAGCTACCGGGAGCCACACCTCAGGTGACCCTCCCAGAGACGGCCAGCAGTTGGAGTCCCAGGGCCCCACGGGTGACCATGCGACAAGCCCCGGGACTGACCCGGAAGCCACGGGCACGGGCTCCCTGGAGCTGGCCATCAGAGAGAGTCCGCCTTGCCCTCACCAACTCCTGCCCCGCCTCACCTCTCATCCTCGCTGAGGGGCTCCATGGCCTCGAACCAGGCCCCAAATCGCTCCTCAGCCTCAATGTGGTAAAGATGGACTGCCTCCTGGAGCAGGAAGATCTGCTCGGTGACTTTGAATTCCTGGGAGAAAGGACATGATGCAGACGGGGCCTGGGTGGGGGACCGTGCTGGGGACTCAGACAGGTGAGAAGAGGGTCAAGGAGCTGGTCTGGGGTCTTGGCCCACATGGGAACCCTCCTTCCCTCCAATTCCGTGCAGGACTTGCTCGTTCTCACAGTTGGCTTGAAATAGCTCCTCCTGCAGGAAGGTGTCCTTGGTGCCAGCCCCTTCCCCCACGCACCAATGGGACGGCTTTCCCAGCTCTGGGTGCCGAACTCTCCCAAGGAAAGCAAGGCCCAAGGCATCGGGCCAGAGAAGGTCTTCCCCGGAGGAGTCTCTGATTGCCACAGCCCCACCCTCCGCACGGGGAGGCCACAGCTGCTCACCTCACTCCTTTTCTCAAAATTGATCTCATTTCCCTGGAAGGCAGAGAGCCAAAGCCCATGAGCAACAGCCCCCTTAGCCCATAGCTAGCCCCCGTCTCCACCCTTTCTCAGGTTGCACTACCAGCAGGGTCGACCAGGGAGCAGGCGCTACCAGAAACGGGAATGGGTCCCGGGCAAGACTCTGAGCTCCAGAGCAAGGAGGCCACGGGGCTATGGCTCAGGGACATTCTAAGACAGCCCTCTCTGACAGACAGACAGACTGAGGCCTCAGGCAGGAAGGGATGCTCAGCCACTCGTGTGCTTCCTGCCTTGGAGGGGCCTGGCTTCACTCCCTGCAGGGGCGGGGCCTGAGGGAGAGGCTGAGTCCAGCTCAGACACACCCTCCAGCAGCTCCGCAGTCAGGCAGCCTGGACTGGCGGCTCACCTGGATCCTATATTCACTCATCACTAAGATGGCCATGACACCCAGCTCCCGGGGTGGCTGTGAGGCCCTCACGAGAGGACTCTGCCAAGGGTTGTGAGCTCAGGCCTCAGTGCAAGTCTCTCCTCCCAAATCTCCGAATCCTGATCCCCAGCCCCACCTCCAGGCTCACTCACCTCCAGGTAATCCTCCATGTTGGTGTCCAGCAGCAGTAGGTAATTGAGGAATGTGCCAAGGAAGGGGATGAGCCCCTGTGCCAGCGGGGTGGAGACGGTGATGAGATCCCGCTCTCAGGAGCCGTCAAAGACCTCTCCTCCACTCCTCACCCCAGCCTCCTGCCCAGCCCAAGCTACCCACCTAGGCGGCCTCCCCCCAATTTCCTCCTCTTCTCTCCTCCAGGAACCCCAAACTCCTCCAGGCACCTCCCAGCAGCCGGCTCTGGCAAAACCCAGGGTACGTGGTCCCCGCCCCTCCCTGTCCCAAATCCGTTGTGCGCCCATCCGTTCCAGGCCTCCTCCTGGTCACTTCCAATGCAGGCATTTCAGGTCTGTGGCACCAGGAGCAGGGCTGGAGGAGAAAGGCTCCCTCTCTGCTGGTAGAGACCTCCGGCTAGGAAGGGGAGTCCCCTCTCCTGCGACTCCTGGGCCCCTCCTCCACAGGCACCCTTACCTTCTGGGCACCTGTGGGGCCCGTCTCCAGGCTGGTCAACATAGAGGTCGCCTCCTGCCAGGGTGTTGACAGGGCCAGTGAGCCGACGCTCCCCTCCAAGTGTCCTCCCAGACCCCTCCCAGATCGGGGACCCTGGACATGTGGCCCCAGTCACCTGGTGCCCCTGCGGCTCCCGCCTCCAGGGTGCTCTGATTCCAGAGCCATCCCAGCTCCAACACTCACTCCTGTGTGACCTTGGGCCCGCCCAGGCCTCCCTGAACCTGTTACCTCGTCTGGAAGGTTTGACGAACTCTGTCTGCCTCCCACAGTCTCCTGAGGCCCAAGCGTCATCTGACCGTCATCACTGCTCTCCGCTCAAGCCTGCCTCTGGAGCCAGGTCCAAGCTCCCCACATTCCTCCCCACCCTTGAGCCTCGGCACCCACTGTGAGGCCTGCACCACGGCTCATCTCCCTCTGGCTCCCAGATGAGGAGACCAAGGCCCACACAGGGGCAGGGACTTGCTCAGGGGGCCCCAGAGGAGAGGCTGCTCCCCCTCCCAGCCACAGGCCCCTGTCTCCTCTGCCTTCACACCACCCTCTGCCCAGCCGCTGACCACAGTGCTGTCCTCGGGACTCTCAGGCTGTGTTCGGGCCCCCAGCTGGGCCGAGCCACGGATGGAGGGAGATGAGGTGTCTCAGGAGGCCTGGTCAAGTGGCTTCTGCCAGCCCCAACGCCCAGGAGTCTCTGATCCCAGGCCGAGGCCAAGGCCTTGCTAAAGCCCTCAGCTCCCTAGGATCCCCTCAGGGAGTTCCCCTGCACAGAATTCTTTCTTCATCCGCTCAGGATGGGGACCCCGAATGCCACGTCTGACTAGCAGGGGAGGGGGCGACCAGGGCACTGCGGGGTGGCATTTCCTTTCTGTTTTACGAGGAAACTTCTGACGTCTGGGCGGGAAGGATCCCTGAAGAAGCCATCAGTTCCCTGGGCACTTGCCCTTGCCCTCCGGGGCACATGTCATCGCCAACAAGGACCTGGGTGAGCATCCCACTGGGACTGTCTGCAGCGCCCACTTTAGGGGCCAGAGTGGGGAGTCACCGAGGGGACACAGATCTGTCCCAGGTCCAGTGTCCGTCCCAAGGCTGGGAAGCCCCTGAGTGCCCCCGGCCCGTGGGATCCGGCAGTGCCCATCCCTCAGGCAGGCAGGGTGCCCTTCTTGCGAGGCACAGTGAAGACAGAAGGAGCAGTGGGGCCCTGGCTTCCTGAGCACAGACTGGGCTGACTTCGGAAGAAAGGAAGCCCGCCCACTCGCTCCAGCCAGTGGCCAGGAGGAAGATGCAGGGCAGCTGATGGAGCAGCATGGAAGCCAGACACCGGCACCTTCTGCCAGGTCCTCAGCCTCCTGGAACAGTCCAGCCCGCACCATTCTATCCCATGCCCCTGGCCTCCTGTCCCAAACTGCCCCCACCTGCCCATGGAGCTAGCACATCCCTCTTCCTGTCCATCTTTTCCTGACCAACTTCACGTGACAGGAGAACCAAAGCTCATCCTGCCGGGTCCCCTCCCCTCTCGCTCCCCCTCCTTCCAGATGTGCAGCCTCCGTCTTACCTTCACCAGCTGCCTCCTGCTCACCCACTGGTCTTTGATGAACCTCTTCAACTTTCGAGAGCTCTTCCTGAGGGGAGAGGAAAGGAGGAAAGAAAACCCGGGGCGGTTGAAGGCGAAATGCCTTTGGCTGAGAACCCGGAAGGTTCAAAGGGCCTGGGGCCTGGACGAGGGTTTTCCCCGGGTTCTTCGGAGCTCTGAGGTCACCGTGGGACTCGGGTGGAGGCTCTCCTGCGGTCACCTGGGGCCTCCATTCCCACTCCGACTGAGCACATTGTTTCTAACAGCGTTGGTTGCCGATGAGGGCTCCGTTGCTGCGAAGTACACCCTTGGAAATCTCCAGTGTGGCTCAATCCAGGATGTGACAAGGGGGGAGCCACTGCCTAGGGTCTCAGAGAGTCTCAGAGACCCGAGCAAGGAGGCCAGTCCCCATCCCTAGGGTCCGCTGCCTCCCAGATGGTCCTAGCTGAATGAGGGGTCCATGGCAGTCGCACGGGGGATGTCTGGTCCGCCCTGGTGGTGCTTGGATGGAGCACGGCCTACCCACCTGGCAACTCGTCCCCATGTCTTTTGCAGACGGCTGATGGAGGGGCTCTGCAGAGCAGACACGATGGCACGCAGGGACGCATAATTTCCAAGGACTCGGCACTCCTGAGGAAGGGAAGGGAATGAGCTGCGACGGCGGGATGGAGCCCTGCTTCCTCTGGCTTGTGTCCCCTCGTGGGCTTCTGCTGTCCTGGATGAGGCAGATGCCCAGGGAAGCGAGGGAGGGCACACCTGGGAGCTGATGAGTAACGCTCGCGGGCAGGAAGATTTTAGCTCAACCCAGGGCGGGAAGGGAGCTTCCCACCACTGGGACCAGCACTCAAGGTCAGCAGGCCCTTGGCAGCAAGGGGCCTAGGACTTTGCCGAGGCCCAGACCACCGACTTCAAGGCTGAAAGCTGCGAGAGGAGAAGGGGCAGTCCCCCTGACTCCAGGGAGGGGCTCCCTGGGCCCTGCCGCTACTGACCTTGGCCACCTGAATCCACAGCTCGACGACTCTGGCCCTGTCCTGGGCCGTCATGCTGAGGTCCCCAAGGCACGTCGTGATGACGCAGCCGGACACGTGAAGAAACTGGTTGATAGTGGCCCGAACCGTGGGAGCCAGGTACTCCTTGCTCCCATTGGGCCGCTGGCACCACACAAAACCCAGGCAGTGGCGGGGCTCCACCTTCTTGAACAGCTCCTGGGGAGGATGGGGACTGTCACCTGACCCTGCCACACCCGAGCTCAGAGTCTGCAGGCCCCCGCAGCCCCAGGCAGGAGGCACTGGTCAGCTGCAGCTCAGGAACCTGAGGAGGTGGCCTGAAGCTTCTGGGAGTCTCTGGGTTTTGTCTGTGTCCGCTGAGGCCGCCCAGCGCAGGATGACCGAGGACCCAATAGGGGCGGGGAAGAGAAGTCCCATTGGCTCGCAGCCCAGTCTTGCTTCCCCCAAGCACCAGAACACGGCTCACACCTGCCCATCTCAAGGGGCATCTTCCACCCGTTCTCATCACCCCCTGGTCCCACTCCCCTTTCAGCTGCACGTTCCCCCGAGGCAGCAACAACCATGGGCTTTGTTTGCCTGTCTTCCATGTCGGTAAGGACGCACTAGGTGTCTAATAAGTACGGAGGCTGTTGAGGCCTCCTGGGCCGATGGGTGAGTGACCCAGGACTTGGCAGCACTCCAGTGAGCTTCCCTCCCCCACCAGAGGGCTATTCTCTGCCCCGCTTCCTCTCTGTTCGACCTCATCCATCCGCACAGCCACTCTGCCCAGCAGGTGCCCGCCCTTGGTGTGCTCTCTACTGTCCATGTGGGGACAGCAAGGACTTGGGGGCCAGAAGGTGGCCCAGGTCACCCGGTGGGTAAGTGGGGGAGCTGTGACTTGCACCCACATCGTTGGATTGCGGCTGAGGGAACAGGAGGTCTGGGGCAGCTGATGGCCCACCAAGGCGGGCCCCACCTAGCCCAAGAGCCCCGCTGCTCACCGCATCCATCCGGGTCAGCTGCTCGGCCACCAGCTTCGGAGGGAAGTCCAGCAGCTTAGGCCTCTCCTCTCTCAGCTCGGCGCTCGCTTCTGCGGTGACTTCGGCAGCTGGAGGCAGAGATCGTCCAAAAGTCAATGGCGCATCTTGCTCCAGCTCAGAAGCTGGCACTGGGGCTGAAGCTGATGGCGCTCGCTCCGGCCCTGGAGAGGCCGATGGAGGTGAGGCTGCTGGAGGTGAGGCTGCTGGTGGTGAGGCCGCCTCCAGCTCCGGCGCGGAAGGTGGAACTACAGCTGGAGCTGCCTCTGGCCCCGGAGCTGGCCCTTGCTCTGGCTCTAGAGCCGGCAGGAGCTCTGGAACTGGCGCTGCAGCGGGAGAAAGAGAAAGTTTCACCTACGTACCCGACTTTACAAGACAGGAGAGACTCCGCTGTCTTGAAGGGAACCCCAGCCCGTGAACCCCACCGCAGACAGTCTTCCCAGACTGCTGTGCCCTCACCTTCCAGCTCTGCCCTCCTGGGCCCCAGATGTTGCAGCTGGACCTGGGGAAGGTAGGCAGGGCCTCCCAGGTGCGACCCAGGCCAGATGACACGCAGAGAGGCCAGCCGCATCCTGAAAGAGGGAAAGGGCGTGGGCTCCCAGAAATCCTGCATTGGGTCCAGCCAGGTTCCCACCATAGAAGACGCGGTACTGGGCGGAAGCAGTTGGGCCACAGAGCCAGAGGCCTGGCCGTCGCTTCCACACTGTCCTCCCAAGGCACCCTGCTTTGGGTCTGGGCCCTGTGCCTGCCCCTTTCCACCAGGGGGGAGTCCCACCCCGGCGCTGACTCCTGTGTGGCCATCCTGGCAGTGGCAGGCCTGCTCATCCAGCAGGTGGAACACGGGGTTTGTGTGAGTCTCTTCTTCCCACTGCCACTCTTCTCGCAAAGAGGCTGGACACAGTCCAGCCCAGCCCTCCACGCCCTTGTGCAAGTGGACTGAGGACTGAGGCCGATGTGTGAGCGGCTCGCTAACACCCCTTCTCTTCTGGGCCTGCTGGTGGTGGTCAGAAGGGGTGGCTATGGAGAAGGGGAAGCGGAGGGAGACGGGACTGTGGTGGGGATGGGTCGCCAGGGAACAGCTCAAGCCAGCCTCCCCTCTGGTTCCCAGGGGCTCTGGGACCCCACCCACAGCTCTCTTTCACTCCTATCCCCTTGCAGTAGAAGCCATCAGACCTCAGCCCTCCCAGAGGAATCAAAAGATGAGTGAGATCAGAGTTGTGCCGGGCCCGCCCCAGCCACAGTCCTCTGTCCTCTTGTTCTCCCCCAGCCCTGTTCTGTGGAGACAGGAGGCCCTCGTCTGGCACTCAAAGAACACTCAGGTCTTTAGTTGGCGCTGGGGTCCATCATGCATGAGAACGTGGGAAGAGGCCTCCAGTCGTAAAGGAGCATAGGAGGGCATCCCCTGGGACAGGCGGGGGACAGGATCTGTGGATGATATGGTGTGTGACTATCTGAGTCTCAGGCTGCTGCGGGGGTCCAGGGGCTGTGTCTGCTTCATTCACTGCGTTGTGCCAAGTGTCTCTAAAGCTCCCGCATGTCACAGGTGCTTAATATACAGTGTTCTCGAATGAACTCCAACCAGAAGCATCCCCGGTAGCTGAGTGGGCCTGGGGCCCCTCTGCGGCCCCGGAGACCCCTCCTTGGCTACTCCAAGGACCCGCCCCACGACCAGCTGCATGGAATCCCACACTCCCTGCCAGAGTGCTTTCCGTGTGCCTTTGCAAACTCAGAAAGGCCCCATCCCAGCGATGGGGGAGCAGACTGCTCTTCATCGGGGAGAGGGAAAGAATAACCAGGAACAACCACGGCACGTCTCTCAGCCCCTTCTGTAGAGCCAGGCCCCAGGGAAGCACCTGCCGTGGCTCATCCCATTCGTGCCCACCAGAACCCGATGAAGTTTATCCTCTCCCACTCCACTTTGCAGAGGAGCAATCGAAGCTCAGAGAGATGGAGGGCCGTTTCCAAGACACACAGCTGGCAGTGGGCAGAGTCACCACTGTGCTGAGGAGGGGCTGGGCACTCACGTAGCAAGTAGGTGGTCCAGGACCCCGTGGGAGGTGAGGACAGCCGCGCAGTCAAACACGATGGTGGTGACGTTGGCCATGTTTCGAGGCGCCAAGGCTGGTCCTATGGACGGCGGCAGCCTCTCCAGCAGGCCTGCCTGGAGGGCCCGCATCCTGCAGGCCTCATTCCGCTGCCCGAGTGACTCTCCGCGCTGGGTGAGATGAGGAAGGACACAGAGTCACCAGCACCAGCGTGAACCTCCAGGAAGTCAAGGTCTGGAGGTCCCCCAGGAACTGTGAGCCCCTCAGGGATGTGTGCAGAGGAGGGACAGGATTGCCCACAGCCAACCGGTTTCCAGGCTTGAAAAGTCCAATTTGAGTTTGGGCGGGGGGAGGATTATACGATGAGTTCCTCAGGACACTTGGCTGGCTTGGCAAGGACAGACCGCCCCGCACCAAAGCGTGCATTAAGAGCACTGACCAGCGAATCCAACACAAACATCCCCATTCTAGAGATGAGAGGACGGAAGCTTCGGGCTGCCAAGTGGCTGCTCAGGGTCCTGTGCGTCGGAACTGAGAACCGCCCTAAGCCAGGGCTGCAGGACTCCCCCGCTCCCCCACCTGAGGCTTCATGTGCTCCTGACATGAAGGGAAATGTCTGGTGGGAACCTCAGCCCTCCCCAGTCGGGAGACAGTGCACGGGCAGACAGACGCTGTGAGGATCTGGCTGACTACAAGAAAGGACGCTGGTTTTTCTTTCTTTTACACGAAAGGGAGGTTTGAGACCCTCGTTACAGAGGTTTCAGATTCAGAAAATGGCAGATTTCAAAGATGCCCCTGGCCGAGTGTGAAGCGCAAACATCAGTGTTTTGTCTACTCCGCCTAGGGTTAGGAAAGAGCGACTTCCCACCCTCCTAGGTAGCTGGTGAGGAGGCGTGGAAGTCCAGATTCCTTTGGGACTGGGCCCTTGGGACACTCCAGTGGGAAAGCCCTGGGCGGGTCCAGGGGAGGGCTCCAGATTTGACTCTGGATTGTGGACACACCCCGGTGATCTCAGGGCCCCGGGTGTCACTCACTCTCCCCTCAGTCCAGCCCCGGGCAAGGTCGGTGGTCTGCTGCACTTGCCCCCTGTCCAGGGAGATGGAGCCGTAGGACCCATGCGCCAGCTCCTGGACCATCTCCTGGGTGGAGCTCTGCAAAGACAGCGTCCGGTGGCCGCGGCGGCAGGTAGCAGGGGCCTGCCTGCACTTGCCCACAGGGGGAAAACTCTCCCACACACCGAGCACAGACAGAGGGGCATCCGCATAGACCTCCAGACAGGGAGCGAATGAGATGACACCTCACGGGCTTGGGATTCACCTACGGGTAGGGCGGCTTGGCTCCCAGCACTCACCTTCCATCCTGCCAGCCACCACCTGGGATATGAACACGACATACCGCCAGGCTTCCAAGCCCTAACCGTCTGCTCCCGTCCAGGGTAGCTCCACGCTCATCCCTGCCTTCCGTCACTCCATGCCCGCCAACACACACACACAATAAGGGTCAAGGGGTGTGGGGCTGCCCGCATGGGAGGGTGGGATCACACTTGTGGCCTGACCCGGAGTGGCCCGCCCTGGGCTGCCTTGTGTTACCTGAGGGTTCCTTCTTCCGAATGGCCTGAGGTCTTGGAGGTGCGGTCTCAGCCAGTGTCGACAGCGCTGGAGAAGACTGTCATTGTTGGCTCTCTGTGCGCCAGAGCCTCGCAAAGAGGGGATACACGAACACATCCTCCTGTGTCGAGTGTCTCTGGTCAAATGGGCTATGTGTACAAAATGGCTGCCTGGTGACCAGAGTTCTAAGCTCTGTTGGGGTCGGTCGCCAAGGAAGTGAGGTCATGTCTCCAAGGTTCCAGGATGGGGGGCCCTTCCCTCCATCAGACCCACCCAAAGCCCCCTCGGGGCTGTTGACCGCTCACCCTCCTTGCCCGTGTCATCTCCCGAGCTGTACAGAAAGTTCCATCACAGCCCTCCCCACAGCTCCTTGGGATCGGAACCAGCGCCCCAGCTTTGAAGAGAGAGCGCCCAGTTCGGATCTCCTTTTTCCTAGCAGTTCTGTGTCCTGGAAAAGCCACTGTGCCTCTCAGGGCCTCCCCAGTCTCCCAACCTGCACGATGGGATGGCGCTAGAAACACATTCCCAGGGACGTCTTCGGGTGGACATGTGATAACGCCTCCCATATCTGGGAGGTGGTGCCGCCTGGGTCTGGTCCCCGAACTTAGAGGTGGAAGAATTACAAGAAGGGGTGGATGCAGTCGGGAATACCTCTCCAAACAGGCCTGGATTCCAGCCGTGTGATTTGGGAAAAGTCCCTGCCCCTTGGGGGCTCCTTGTCAGGTCTGCACCTTCAAGGGTTGGAAGTTCGAGGAAATTCAGATATTGTCATTCACTAGCATTCAACCTTTCCCAGTCTCCTGTTGGCCGTAGAACCAGACCCAAGCGCCTCATTGTCGGCCTATGTGGTGGGCAGCCTCCACCAAGGCTCCCAGCGCTCCCTCCCTCCTGCTGTGCACATCCTTGTGGAACCACTACATCCTGAGTAACTGGTTTCTGAGCAATAGAATACAGCCCAGCTGATGGAATGTCACATCCAAGTTTTAATTACAAAAACTCTGTCACTTCCCTCTTGCTTGCTTTCCTGAGTTCCCTCCCTTTATCTCCCCCTCTGTTTCCATCTCTTGCGCTCTCTCTCTGTCACATTTCTGGAAATGAGATAGCAAGTGGCGATGATTTCAGTTGCCCTATGTAGAGGCCAAGGGAGGCGAGATCTGAGGGAGCGCCCAGCCAACAGTCACATGGAGACTCAGACTCTCAGTCCCAATGACTCCTGACACCACCCGTGTGAGTGACTTGGGAGCAAATCCTCCCCTAGTCTAGCCTCAGTTGAGACTGAAGGTCCTGCTTCACGGAGACCTGGAGGCAGAGGCTCCCAGCTAAGCCGTGCCCAATGCCTAGACCACGGAAACCGGGAGAAGTTCAATATTCGTACTTCAGAGGTGCAACTTTTGGGAGCAGTGTTGTGAGAGAGAAACCCAAATGAACGCAGACTACCGGGTTCCCCGGTCTGGCCCCATTAACCGCCGCCCCTGCCGCAGCTCCTGTTGCTTCTCAGGCTCCCTCCAGCCGCCTGGGCAGCTTTCTGACCTCCTCTGCTCACGCTCACTTCTGCCCCAGAGTCTCAGCACCAACAGCGCCTTTCCCCCGACTCCCTGTTCCCGGACCTACGCAGGCGTGGCTCAGTCTTGTCCTTCTGGTCACAGCCTAGGTCACTTCAGTGAGGCCTTTCAGAATCTCTCAGGCACAGTCTCTGCCACCACACATCTCACATCTGGAAGCGTCTTCAATTGTTTCCTCCTTCTTGCTCCCATTTGGATAAAGTGAGCCCAGGACGAGGGGCTGTCTGCTTTGGCTGAAGGAGATGTAATTCCTTCTGGTTACCCCGGGCACACGGCTGTCTCCTCCAGGCTGAGTTTTTCCCACCACCAGTCCGTCGGGAAGGCGCACTAGCCTTCCCTCTCTCCCGTGGGGCAGGTGTCCCAGGAACACGGTGAGCCGTCCTCTCTCCCTGTCATGCAGCACCAGCCCCTCACCCCACGGCCAGAGAACTAGCACCCGGTCTGAGACTCCACCACATCCTGAATTCAGTTACTGCTGAGACCCTCCCATCCATTTGGGGATTCCCTGGTACCTCCTGAGGGCGTCTTTCCCTGAGACCCCACTCCCAGCCTGCCCTTGCTTATTCCAGTAACAATGGCCTTTCCTCAGAGCCCCCCCAGTCTGGAGAAGAAAGGTGTTGAAAGGTTCTCCGTGTTAATTTTCAGGGCCGGGGGAAATTGGTAGAAGTAATTTGGGTGTTTCTGTGCAATAGTTCCCAGGAAGAAGATTCAGCCCTAAAAAGAAATGAACTTCTGACACATGGTACAACGTGGATGAACCTTGCAAACCTTACGCTCAGTGAAATAAACGCAACCCAGAAAGACACCTATGATACGGTTCCCCTTACATGACGTGCCGAGCACAGGCAAATTCATCGAGATGGAAGGAAGAATAGAAGTTCACAGGGGCTGGAGCTGAGGGTCATGGGGAGGCAGTGTTTAATGGGGACAGAGTTTCTGTTTGAGATGATGAAAAGAAGTCTTGGAAATGAACACGGTGATGGTTGCGCAGTATTGTGAATGCATTTGATGCCACTGAATTGTCCACGGAAAAATGGTTCAAATGGCCAAGTCTAGGTTATGCATACTTTGCCACAATCAAAAGGCACTTAAAAATGCAGCGGGGGGTCAAGATGCAGGTTCTGGGGCCCTCAAGTCAGCATATGGGCCAGGTAGGTGTCCAGGGTCTGAGATCTTGGACCCTGGTGAGGCTCTGGAGTGGTCCTGATTGATGCTAGTTTACAAGTTCAAAGTAACAGGATTGGAGCAATTTCACCGATTGGGGGATAAGAAAGGAAACAACTGCATTCAGTCCCATCCAACGTGGAAGAGACCTTTTTCTTAATGGGAAGCAAATGTCAGTCCTTCAAGGAAGTCACTTCTCAACGTCTCTACCCCTCCCCAACCCCACCCGCTACTCCCAGAAAGACGCCGCAGTGCAGAGCTCGGGTACCGTGGTTGTGGCCTCATCCGTGAGTCATGTTTGGGGTCAGATCCCCTGTTTTCCTTCCCCAGCCGTGTGACCCTGGGCATGTCACTCAACATGACTGAACCTCCATTTCTTCAACCGTAAAATGGGGAGAATCATCCTGGTAGGGAAATTATGAAGGTCACAAGACTTTCTCAGAGGAGGTAGCACATGGCAGAGGCATTATGCTGAGAGCCGCGCCCCACAGGTCACACGTTTTCTGATTCTGTTGATACGACCTTCTCAAAACAACAGCATTATAAAGATGGAGAACAGATGAGTGAAGGCCAGGGGCTGGCCGGGCAGATGTGACTATGAAAGAGCAGCACGAGGGAGGGCTTGTGGGGATGGGACAGTTCTGTGTGTGGATTGCAGTGGTGGTGGCGCAAATCTGCATGTGTCATAAAATGGCATAGAACCGCGCGCGCGCGCATGCACGCACACGCGCGCACACACACACACACCGCCCAGTGAGCTCATGTCAAACTAGCGACATCAGAAGTCTGCGGTCTGTGGGTTTAACACTGTCAATTCATGTCCTGGTCGTGACACTGTACTAGAGTCCCGCAAGATGTTAACCCCCGGCAGAAGCTGGTGGAAGGGTCCAAGGCACTCTGTACTATTTTTGTTGCAACTTCATGTGCTTTCATATTTATTCAAAGGGAAAAGTTAACAGTGAAAGACACAACAGGACACAGCCTGGCACGTAGTAAGTGGCAAACAACACGGTTCTCGGTGACAATTCTTTGCGATTGTAATTGCACGTTCATTTCCAGTCTCTCTCCATACACAGTGACCTTGGTGAGGGACGGACACACCTCACTAACGTCGTCTGCCCTCTGCCCAGCACAGAGCACGCGCCCACTCAATATTTGTCCACTAAATCCCCCGTGGTCCCTGCGCCAGGTGTTCTTACGTCCACGTTCACGGACCCTCCACGACAACCTTAGGCAGTGTTATTCTTCGTGCTGGGCAGGTGAGGAAACTGAGGCACAGAGAGGGAAAGTAAATTGTTCCAGGTCAACACACTGGACCGACGAGGAGGTGCCATGCCCTGCTCTGGAGGAGAGCAGAGGCTGTCCATGGCAGCTCCAGGGTCCCTCACGGCGGCTCCTCTCTGCGACTGCCAGGTCCTAACTTTGAGGCCAAATAGCTTGACTTCCTAGAGGGAGCTGGAGAGAGAAGTCACCTACCTGTGGCGCTGGGGGGGGGGGGGGTCGGTGGCACCAGTGGGTTCTGTGGGAGGAGCATGGAGGTCACAGCAGCTGAGGAGAAATGGTCTGGAGTGAGACCGGGGACTCCGAGGGGGGGCATGGAGGCCACCGCGTGCATCTTTCCTATCCAGCCTGAGCCACTGATTGCGGGTCCTCTGGCTTCTTCTCCCGTGGGTGCCCTGGGATGAGGAGATCAGTCGCTCTCCCTAAGGGGCCTGCAGCACACGGTCATCAGAGCCCTGAGGACTCACCGCGGGGAGTGAGGGCTGAGGTCCGATGTGTAACCTGCTGTGAGAAAAGGAGACAGAATTGGCATGCAAGAGGGGCACGAATGTCCAAAATACAGCCCGAGGACCACCAGCCCCACCCACAACTGACACTTCCAGTCTACACGGTTCCACATTAGGATTTAGGAGCAACTATCTCTTATTCCTAAAAGGCTGACAAATCAAAGATCCAGTCCCTGTTTTCATGAGTTTGCAATTTATGTGTGAGATCAATGCGCTAACCTTGCTCGAACATGGGTTTGCAAATTGTGCTCTTCAGGTTCCAGAGGTATTTAGAGGTGCTGGCAGGGAGAGAGAGGAATAGCCAGACTCTTGAATGCCCATTGGCTTCAGAGGGATACTCTCTTTCATCTGACTGGAGAAAGGCTTCTGTGCCTCAGGCAAGGGGACGAATCACAGCCCCAGAGTGCAGAGCTGCAAAGGGAAGAGAAGGATTCACAAAGTGCAGGGCCTTGGGGTCCCTGAGCCTTGAGGGAGGTTGCTCAGCTGGAAGACTAGACACACAGGATGGCTCCTGAGGAACACTGGAGAGTGCACATCCTCCTGGGGCCCATCCTTAGCTTCAGTATGGGGTTACTAAATAGATGCTCCCCAACGACGTAGAGGCTGTCGCTGTCCAGGATGAAGGAGCCCAGCTGAGTGCCCCCACAGGTCTCATGTCTCAGCTTCCGTGACAGCCCCTCTTTTTCCAGCTTAAGGCCCACAGTGTCAGGATGGTGAGTGAGGACAGTATCATCTCCGCCGGCTGTTGCAGTTTTCTCAGGCCTGGAGCTGGAGGGACACAGGCATGGGGAGGTGGGGACTCCAGGCAGGGGCGCTGAAACGCCTCCCTGAGGGAGGGGACAGAGACAGCAGGAAGACTGACGGGCAGCTTGGAACAGCCTTGGTGCTGGGGGAGGGTTGTAAGTGAATAGGACAGCCAAGGTCCCTGAACACAGAGGACGTAGCACCTCCAAATGTTGGTGTCGGTGCTCAACTCTGAAAGGACGTTCATGATACGGCAACGCACACCCTAACAACAAAGCATGCGGCAGCGAGCGGAGGAGGACTCTGGGCACAGGACCAGGTGAAGCAAGGCAACATCAAGTTGCTTAAATTGCAGCTCTGCCACTCACTTTCTGCATGCCTCTGGGTAAGTCTCCCAACCCCTCTGGCTCCTTTTCTTCATCTGTCCAGTGAGGTGAGAGTTCAGACCTCACAGCACTTAGCACTAGTAACCGTTCGATGAAAAGCGGCCATTTTCCTTAGGTATTAATAGGGCCCGCATTCTTGGTGTCAATGGACCTGGCAGGGAGAGAGACTGAGCCTTTTGAAGGCAACACTTAGGGCAAGCAGCCGTCCTGGGATGGAGGCGGCGATTGGGCTGTGTGGGATCTCAGAGCCAGAAACATCTCAGGGCCAGTGGAAAGGGAAGACACGCTGCATCACGGCTGCAGGACAATGGCGAGGACCTTTGGAGCTGGGTCGTTTCATCCTCAGACAAACGGGTTCACGACTGGGAGGTTCACACGAGGGCTGAGGCCACCCAAGTGCTCCTGCGGGGGTTCCCACGTGCTGGGGTCCTTCTCACAGTTGGGTGTAAGAAAGGGTGCGAGTCCTTTACCGCTTGTTGTCTACATGTCGGGACCTTTGCTAAGCACTTTTCATTTTCATCCTCACACAAATTCCTCTCCCCAGTGAGAAGCAGAGTCTACTTCCCCATCTCTTGAATCTGGGCTCGGCCACATGACAGGCCTTGGCTAATGGATGTTAGTGAATGTGACGGAAGCAGAGGCTTGGGAAGCACGTGTACACTAGGGCTTGCCATTTCTTGCTGCTCCTGGAACTCGGAGCAGCTCAATGAGCCCAAGGTGCCCACTGGGGGATGAGAGAATGTGCGGGAGACCCGAGGTCCGCCAGCCAGCGGCCGACCGCAGGCACATCAGTGAGCCTCAGCTGAGATCAGCTGAGCCAGCCCCGGCAGGAGAACTTCCCAGCAGCATTCAGAACAAATCACTATCCAGCAGAATGTGGGCTAAATTGGTTCTGCAGAAAAGCAAACTGAGCCCTTCCGATTGACCGATGAGGTGGCCGAGGCACAGAGATGTTTAGCAACTGGTCAGGGACACACAGTCTTGAAGCAGGGAACTAGGATCGGAACACAGGCCTGTCAGACCCCCCAAAAACCATGTGACCACTGTGCTCTACTGCTCAGGAATCCTTCTGGGGGCGCGCAGACATAACTTGGTCTGTAGCACATGTCACATATTTAACATTCTGCTGGAACTAGGCATGTTACACAAATGGTTGAGCTGGTCAGGACGGAGCGGTGAGGAAGTGGAGAGTGTGCATCATGTCTACAGCATGTAGAAAATGTGCAGGGTCTTGACTCACGAAACAAAGAATTCCTGAAGGCGGAATTCAAATTTCAGGACTCCGGTTTATATCCCATGACTCCAGACTCACATGGCAGGATTAAGGGATGGGGAGGCCCAGCCTGGGTCAGGACACAAGCATGAAAAAGACTCATAGACTTGACTTTTTTCTTCTTTTTTTTGAGGAAGATTAACCCTGAGCTAACATGCACTGCCAATCCTCCTTGTGTGCTGAGGAAGATTTGCCCTGAGCTAACATCTGTGCTGATCTTCCTCTATTTTATACGTGGGATGCCTGCCAAAGCGTGGCTTGAGAAGTGGTACATAGGTCCACGCCTGGGAGCTGAGTGGGCCAGTTCACCGGAACCACAGACCGCTGAAGCAGAGTGTGCACACTTAACTGCTACGCCACCGGGCCAGCCCCCATGGACTCAGTTTTAAAAATGAATCTTCAGAGCTGGGGTACGACAGGTTCCACGGCATCAATCAAGCCTCTATATCAGGTTCCTGGAAACTCAGGGGCTCTCAGATCCACACTGGGGCCAGATGAGGAGACAGGGCTAGAGTCAAAGTCATGACTAAGATCCAGAAAGATTTTCTGTCTGTTCAAATAGAACCCACAAATGTGGACACGTACAGACATTGCTACATTCATGCATTCATTCCAGCAAGCAGCATAAAGCGAGTGTCAACTAGGTACTTGGCGCCAAGGTGACAAATGCATAAAGACTGAATACAGCAAATGATAGTAAATTCCATGAAAGAAATACTCAGGGTGATATGGGAAGAGAAAACCTGAGGGCCAGGTGTGTATTCAGAAGTGCTACTTCATAGAAGGTGGTCTGGCAAGGTCTTTCAGAGCAGCTGATGGTTGAGCTGAGATTTGAACGGCAGTGAGGTGCCAGGCATAGCTGCTCTGCAGGAAGAGGCAGGATAAAGGCCTGATAGAGGTTAGGACATTAGTAGAACAGACAAGTGTCTGAAGTGGTTAACGACAGAAAGAAACCGAGAGAAAAGATGAAATGAGACAGCTATGAGGAACAAAGATTGGGAATGTGGAGGTCCTCACACACAGGAGAGACAAGACTGAAATTCTTTTGCTAAACGTTGTTTTCTTTCCTCCTCTTCTTCTTCTCCCCAGTGCCTCCCAGTACATAGCTGTCTATTCTAGTTGCAGATCCTTCTAGTTGCACTATGTGAGACACGGCCTCAGCGTGGCCTGATGAGTGGTGCCAGGTCCGCACCCAGGATCCAAACGGGTGAAACCCTGGGCCACTAAAGCAAACCACATAAACTCAGCCACTTGGCCACGGGGCCGGCCCCCTAGACTGAAACTCTAGCCCAACGCTCAGCAGCCCTGCTATCTCTTCCCTCCAGGGCAAGGGCACCTGCTGAAACGACAAGTGTTAAGCAACCCCAAAAGGACTACGAAGGACAGAGGCATCTCATGAGGAAACAGTGCACAGCTACTGAGCCTCTCCCCACTCTTCTCAGGACAAGAGCATGTTGATCAATCTTTTAGAAGCATTATCTATTGTTTCAACGTGGGAACCCCCGCAGGAGCACTTGGGTGGCCTCAGCCCTCGTGTGAACCTCCCAGTCGTGAACCCGTTTGTCTGAGGATGAAACGACCCAGCTCCAAAGGTCCTCGCCATTGTCCTGCAGCCGTGATGCAGCGTGTCTTCCCTTTCCACTGGCCCTGAGATGTTTCTGGCTCTGAGATCCCACACAGCCCAATCGCCGCCTCCATCCCAGGACGGCTGCTTGCCCTAAGTGTTGCCTTCAAAAGGCTCAGTCTCTCTCCCTGCCAGGTCCATTGACACCAAGAATGCGGGCCCTATTAATACCTAAGGAAAATGGCCGCTTTTCATCGAACAGTTACTAGTGCTAAGTGCTGTGAGGTCTGAACTCTCACCTCACTGGACAGATGAAGAAAAGGAGCCAGAGGGGTTGGGAGACTTACCCAGAGGCATGCAGAAAGTGAGTGGCAGAGCTGCAATTTAAGCAACTTGATGTTGCCTTGCTTCACCTGGTCCTGTGCCCAGAGTCCTCCTCCGCTCGCTGCCGCATGCTTTGTTGTTAGGGTGTGCGTTGCCGTATCATGAACGTCCTTTCAGAGTTGAGCACCGACACCAACAATTGGAGGTGCTACGTCCTCTGTGTTCAGGGACCTTGGCTGTCCTATTCACTTACAACCCTCCCCCAGCACCAAGGCTGTTCCAAGCTGCCCGTCAGTCTTCCTGCTGTCTCTGTCCCCTCCCTCAGGGAGGCGTTTCAGCGCCCCTGCCTGGAGTCCCCACCTCCCCATGCCTGTGTCCCTCCAGCTCCAGGCCTGAGAAAACTGCAACAGCCGGCGGAGATGATACTGTCCTCACTCACCATCCTGACACTGTGGGCCTTAAGCTGGAAAAAGAGGGGCTGTCACGGAAGCTGAGACATGAGACCTGTGGGGGCACTCAGCTGGGCTCCTTCATCCTGGACAGCGACAGCCTCTACGTCGTTGGGGAGCATCTATTTAGTAACCCCATACTGAAGCTAAGGATGGGCCCCAGGAGGATGTGCACTCTCCAGTGTTCCTCAGGAGCCATCCTGTGTGTCTAGTCTTCCAGCTGAGCAACCTCCCTCAAGGCTCAGGGACCCCAAGGCCCTGCACTTTGTGAATCCTTCTCTTCCCTTTGCAGCTCTGCACTCTGGGGCTGTGATTCGTCCCCTTGCCTGAGGCACAGAAGCCTTTCTCCAGTCAGATGAAAGAGAGTATCCCTCTGAAGCCAATGGGCATTCAAGAGTCTGGCTATTCCTCTCTCTCCCTGCCAGCACCTCTAAATACCTCTGGAACCTGAAGAGCACAATTTGCAAACCCATGTTCGAGCAAGGTTAGCGCATTGATCTCACACATAAATTGTAAACTCATGAAAACAGGGACTGGATCTTTGATTTGTCAGCCTTTTAGGAATAAGAGATAGTTGCTCCTAAATCCTAATGTGGAACCGTGTAGACTGGAAGTGTCAGTTGTGGGTGGGGCTGGTGGTCCTCGGGCTGTATTTTGGACATTCGTGCCCCTCTTGCATGCCAATTCTGTCTCCTTTTCTCACAGCAGGTTACACATCGGACCTCAGCCCTCACTCCCCGCGGTGAGTCCTCAGGGCTCTGATGACCGTGTGCTGCAGGCCCCTTAGGGAGAGCGACTGATCTCCTCATCCCAGGGCACCCACGGGAGAAGAAGCCAGAGGACCCGCAATCAGTGGCTCAGGCTGGATAGGAAAGATGCACGCGGTGGCCTCCATGCCCCCCCCTCGGAGTCCCCGGTCTCACTCCAGACCATTTCTCCTCAGCTGCTGTGACCTCCATGCTCCTCCCACAGAACCCACTGGTGCCACCGACCTCCCCCAGCGCCACAGGTAGGTGACTTCTCTCTCCAGCTCCCTCTAGGAAGTCAAGCTATTTGGCCTCAAAGTTAGGACCTGGCAGTCGCAGAGAGGAGCCGCCGTGAGGGACCCTGGAGCTGCCATGGACAGCCTCTGCTCTCCTCCAGAGCAGGGCATGGCACCTCCTCGTCGGTCCAGTGTGTTGACCTGGAACAATTTACTTTCCCTCTCTGTGCCTCAGTTTCCTCACCTGCCCAGCACGAAGAATAACACTGCCTAAGGTTGTCGTGGAGGGTCCGTGAACGTGGACGTAAGAACACCTGGCGCAGGGACCACGGGGGATTTAGTGGACAAATATTGAGTGGGCGCGTGCTCTGTGCTGGGCAGAGGGCAGACGACGTTAGTGAGGTGTGTCCGTCCCTCACCAAGGTCACTGTGTATGGAGAGAGACTGGAAATGAACGTGCAATTACAATCGCAAAGAATTGTCACCGAGAACCGTGTTGTTTGCCACTTACTACGTGCCAGGCTGTGTCCTGTTGTGTCTTTCACTGTTAACTTTTCCCTTTGAATAAATATGAAAGCACATGAAGTTGCAACAAAAATAGTACAGAGTGCCTTGGACCCTTCCACCAGCTTCTGCCGGGGGTTAACATCTTGCGGGACTCTAGTACAGTGTCACGACCAGGACATGAATTGACAGTGTTAAACCCACAGACCGCAGACTTCTGATGTCGCTAGTTTGACATGAGCTCACTGGGCGGTGTGTGTGTGTGTGCGCGCGTGTGCGTGTATGCGCGCGCGCGCGGTTCTATGCCATTTTATGACACATGCAGATTTGCGCCACCACCACTGCAATCCACACACAGAACTGTCCCATCCCCACAAGCCCTCCCTCGTGCTGCTCTTTCATAGTCACATCTGCCCGGCCAGCCCCTGGCCTTCACTCATCTGTTCTCCATCTTTATAATGCTGTTGTTTTGAGAAGGTCGTATCAACAGAATCAGAAAACGTGTGACCTGTGGGGCGCGGCTCTCAGCATAATGCCTCTGCCATGTGCTACCTCCTCTGAGAAAGTCTTGTGACCTTCATAATTTCCCTACCAGGATGATTCTCCCCATTTTACGGTTGAAGAAATGGAGGTTCAGTCATGTTGAGTGACATGCCCAGGGTCACACGGCTGGGGAAGGAAAACAGGGGATCTGACCCCAAACATGACTCACGGATGAGGCCACAACCACGGTACCCGAGCTCTGCACTGCGGCGTCTTTCTGGGAGTAGCGGGTGGGGTTGGGGAGGGGTAGAGACGTTGAGAAGTGACTTCCTTGAAGGACTGACATTTGCTTCCCATTAAGAAAAAGGTCTCTTCCACGTTGGATGGGACTGAATGCAGTTGTTTCCTTTCTTATCCCCCAATCGGTGAAATTGCTCCAATCCTGTTACTTTGAACTTGTAAACTAGCATCAATCAGGACCACTCCAGAGCCTCACCAGGGTCCAAGATCTCAGACCCTGGACACCTACCTGGCCCATATGCTGACTTGAGGGCCCCAGAACCTGCATCTTGACCCCCCGCTGCATTTTTAAGTGCCTTTTGATTGTGGCAAAGTATGCATAACCTAGACTTGGCCATTTGAACCATTTTTCCGTGGACAATTCAGTGGCATCAAATGCATTCACAATACTGCGCAACCATCACCGTGTTCATTTCCAAGACTTCTTTTCATCATCTCAAACAGAAACTCTGTCCCCATTAAACACTGCCTCCCCATGACCCTCAGCTCCAGCCCCTGTGAACTTCTATTCTTCCTTCCATCTCGATGAATTTGCCTGTGCTCGGCACGTCATGTAAGGGGAACCGTATCATAGGTGTCTTTCTGGGTTGCGTTTATTTCACTGAGCGTAAGGTTTGCAAGGTTCATCCACGTTGTACCATGTGTCAGAAGTTCATTTCTTTTTAGGGCTGAATCTTCTTCCTGGGAACTATTGCACAGAAACACCCAAATTACTTCTACCAATTTCCCCCGGCCCTGAAAATTAACACGGAGAACCTTTCAACACCTTTCTTCTCCAGACTGGGGGGGCTCTGAGGAAAGGCCATTGTTACTGGAATAAGCAAGGGCAGGCTGGGAGTGGGGTCTCAGGGAAAGACGCCCTCAGGAGGTACCAGGGAATCCCCAAATGGATGGGAGGGTCTCAGCAGTAACTGAATTCAGGATGTGGTGGAGTCTCAGACCGGGTGCTAGTTCTCTGGCCGTGGGGTGAGGGGCTGGTGCTGCATGACAGGGAGAGAGGACGGCTCACCGTGTTCCTGGGACACCTGCCCCACGGGAGAGAGGGAAGGCTAGTGCGCCTTCCCGACGGACTGGTGGTGGGAAAAACTCAGCCTGGAGGAGACAGCCGTGTGCCCGGGGTAACCAGAAGGAATTACATCTCCTTCAGCCAAAGCAGACAGCCCCTCGTCCTGGGCTCACTTTATCCAAATGGGAGCAAGAAGGAGGAAACAATTGAAGACGCTTCCAGATGTGAGATGTGTGGTGGCAGAGACTGTGCCTGGGAGATTCTGAAAGGCCTCACTGAAGTGACCTAGGCTGTGACCAGAAGGACAAGACTGAGCCACGCCTGCGTAGGTCCGGGAACAGGGAGTCGGGGGAAAGGCGCTGTTGGTGCTGAGACTCTGGGGCAGAAGTGAGCGTGAGCAGAGGAGGTCAGAAAGCTGCCCAGGCGGCTGGAGGGAGCCTGAGAAGCAACAGGAGCTGCGGCAGGGGCGGCGGTTAATGGGGCCAGACCGGGGAACCCGGTAGTCTGCGTTCATTTGGGTTTCTCTCTCACAACACTGCTCCCAAAAGTTGCACCTCTGAAGTACGAATATTGAACTTCTCCCGGTTTCCGTGGTCTAGGCATTGGGCACGGCTTAGCTGGGAGCCTCTGCCTCCAGGTCTCCGTGAAGCAGGACCTTCAGTCTCAACTGAGGCTAGACTAGGGGAGGATTTGCTCCCAAGTCACTCACACGGGTGGTGTCAGGAGTCATTGGGACTGAGAGTCTGAGTCTCCATGTGACTGTTGGCTGGGCGCTCCCTCAGATCTCGCCTCCCTTGGCCTCTACATAGGGCAACTGAAATCATCGCCACTTGCTATCTCATTTCCAGAAATGTGACAGAGAGAGAGCGCAAGAGATGGAAACAGAGGGGGAGATAAAGGGAGGGAACTCAGGAAAGCAAGCAAGAGGGAAGTGACAGAGTTTTTGTAATTAAAACTTGGATGTGACATTCCATCAGCTGGGCTGTATTCTATTGCTCAGAAACCAGTTACTCAGGATGTAGTGGTTCCACAAGGATGTGCACAGCAGGAGGGAGGGAGCGCTGGGAGCCTTGGTGGAGGCTGCCCACCACATAGGCCGACAATGAGGCGCTTGGGTCTGGTTCTAAGGCCAACAGGAGACTGGGAAAGGTTGAATGCTAGTGAATGACAATATCTGAATTTCCTCGAACTTCCAACCCTTGAAGGTGCAGAGACCTGACAAGGAGCCCCCAAGGGGCAGTGACTTTTCCCAAATCACACGGCTGGAATCCAGGCCTGTTTGGAGAGGTATTCCCGACTGCATCCACCCCTTCTTGTAATTCTTCCACCTCTAAGTTCGGGGACCAGACCCAGGCGGCACCACCTCCCAGATATGGGAGGCGTTATCACATGTCCACCCGAAGACGTCCCTGGGAATGTGTTTCTAGCGCCATCCCATCGTGCAGGTTGGGAGACTGGGGAGGCCCTGAGAGGCACAGTGGCTTTTCCAGGACACAGAACTGCTAGGAAAAAGGAGATCCGAACTGGGGCGCTCTCTCTTCAAAGCTGGGGCGCTGGTTCCGATCCCAAGGAGCTGTGGGGAGGGCTGTGATGGAACTTTCTGTACAGCTCGGGAGATGACACGGGCAAGGAGGGTGAGCGGTCAACAGCCCCGAGGGGGCTTTGGGTGGGTCTGATGGAGGGAAGGGCCCCCCATCCTGGAACCTTGGAGACATGACCTCACTTCCTTGGCGACCGACCCCAACAGAGCTTAGAACTCTGGTCACCAGGCAGCCATTTTGTACACATAGCCCATTTGACCAGAGACACTCGACACAGGAGGATGTGTTCATGTATCCCCTCTTTGCGAGGCTCTGGCGCACAGAGAGCCAACAATGACAGTCTTCTCCAGCGCTGTCGACACTGGCTGAGACCGCACCTCCAAGACCTCAGGCCATTCGGAAGAAGGAACCCTCAGGTAACACAAGGCAGCCCAGGGCGGGCCACTCCGGGTCAGGCCACAAGTGTGATCCCACCCTCCCATGCGGGCAGCCCCACACCCCTTGACCCTTATTGTGTGTGTGTGTTGGCGGGCATGGAGTGACGGAAGGCAGGGATGAGCGTGGAGCTACCCTGGACGGGAGCAGACGGTTAGGGCTTGGAAGCCTGGCGGTATGTCGTGTTCATATCCCAGGTGGTGGCTGGCAGGATGGAAGGTGAGTGCTGGGAGCCAAGCCGCCCTACCCGTAGGTGAATCCCAAGCCCGTGAGGTGTCATCTCATTCGCTCCCTGTCTGGAGGTCTATGCGGATGCCCCTCTGTCTGTGCTCGGTGTGCGGGAGAGTTTTCCCCCTGTGGGCAAGTGCAGGCAGGCCCCTGCTACCTGCCGCCGCGGCCACCGGACGCTGTCTTTGCAGAGCTCCACCCAGGAGATGGTCCAGGAGCTGGCGCATGGGTCCTACGGCTCCATCTCCCTGGACAGGGGGCAAGTGCAGCAGACCACCGACCTTGCCCGGGGCTGGACTGAGGGGAGAGTGAGTGACACCCGGGGCCCTGAGATCACCGGGGTGTGTCCACAATCCAGAGTCAAATCTGGAGCCCTCCCCTGGACCCGCCCAGGGCTTTCCCACTGGAGTGTCCCAAGGGCCCAGTCCCAAAGGAATCTGGACTTCCACGCCTCCTCACCAGCTACCTAGGAGGGTGGGAAGTCGCTCTTTCCTAACCCTAGGCGGAGTAGACAAAACACTGATGTTTGCGCTTCACACTCGGCCAGGGGCATCTTTGAAATCTGCCATTTTCTGAATCTGAAACCTCTGTAACGAGGGTCTCAAACCTCCCTTTCGTGTAAAAGAAAGAAAAACCAGCGTCCTTTCTTGTAGTCAGCCAGATCCTCACAGCGTCTGTCTGCCCGTGCACTGTCTCCCGACTGGGGAGGGCTGAGGTTCCCACCAGACATTTCCCTTCATGTCAGGAGCACATGAAGCCTCAGGTGGGGGAGCGGGGGAGTCCTGCAGCCCTGGCTTAGGGCGGTTCTCAGTTCCGACGCACAGGACCCTGAGCAGCCACTTGGCAGCCCGAAGCTTCCGTCCTCTCATCTCTAGAATGGGGATGTTTGTGTTGGATTCGCTGGTCAGTGCTCTTAATGCACGCTTTGGTGCGGGGCGGTCTGTCCTTGCCAAGCCAGCCAAGTGTCCTGAGGAACTCATCGTATAATCCTCCCCCCGCCCAAACTCAAATTGGACTTTTCAAGCCTGGAAACCGGTTGGCTGTGGGCAATCCTGTCCCTCCTCTGCACACATCCCTGAGGGGCTCACAGTTCCTGGGGGACCTCCAGACCTTGACTTCCTGGAGGTTCACGCTGGTGCTGGTGACTCTGTGTCCTTCCTCATCTCACCCAGCGCGGAGAGTCACTCGGGCAGCGGAATGAGGCCTGCAGGATGCGGGCCCTCCAGGCAGGCCTGCTGGAGAGGCTGCCGCCGTCCATAGGACCAGCCTTGGCGCCTCGAAACATGGCCAACGTCACCACCATCGTGTTTGACTGCGCGGCTGTCCTCACCTCCCACGGGGTCCTGGACCACCTACTTGCTACGTGAGTGCCCAGCCCCTCCTCAGCACAGTGGTGACTCTGCCCACTGCCAGCTGTGTGTCTTGGAAACGGCCCTCCATCTCTCTGAGCTTCGATTGCTCCTCTGCAAAGTGGAGTGGGAGAGGATAAACTTCATCGGGTTCTGGTGGGCACGAATGGGATGAGCCACGGCAGGTGCTTCCCTGGGGCCTGGCTCTACAGAAGGGGCTGAGAGACGTGCCGTGGTTGTTCCTGGTTATTCTTTCCCTCTCCCCGATGAAGAGCAGTCTGCTCCCCCATCGCTGGGATGGGGCCTTTCTGAGTTTGCAAAGGCACACGGAAAGCACTCTGGCAGGGAGTGTGGGATTCCATGCAGCTGGTCGTGGGGCGGGTCCTTGGAGTAGCCAAGGAGGGGTCTCCGGGGCCGCAGAGGGGCCCCAGGCCCACTCAGCTACCGGGGATGCTTCTGGTTGGAGTTCATTCGAGAACACTGTATATTAAGCACCTGTGACATGCGGGAGCTTTAGAGACACTTGGCACAACGCAGTGAATGAAGCAGACACAGCCCCTGGACCCCCGCAGCAGCCTGAGACTCAGATAGTCACACACCATATCATCCACAGATCCTGTCCCCCGCCTGTCCCAGGGGATGCCCTCCTATGCTCCTTTACGACTGGAGGCCTCTTCCCACGTTCTCATGCATGATGGACCCCAGCGCCAACTAAAGACCTGAGTGTTCTTTGAGTGCCAGACGAGGGCCTCCTGTCTCCACAGAACAGGGCTGGGGGAGAACAAGAGGACAGAGGACTGTGGCTGGGGCGGGCCCGGCACAACTCTGATCTCACTCATCTTTTGATTCCTCTGGGAGGGCTGAGGTCTGATGGCTTCTACTGCAAGGGGATAGGAGTGAAAGAGAGCTGTGGGTGGGGTCCCAGAGCCCCTGGGAACCAGAGGGGAGGCTGGCTTGAGCTGTTCCCTGGCGACCCATCCCCACCACAGTCCCGTCTCCCTCCGCTTCCCCTTCTCCATAGCCACCCCTTCTGACCACCACCAGCAGGCCCAGAAGAGAAGGGGTGTTAGCGAGCCGCTCACACATCGGCCTCAGTCCTCAGTCCACTTGCACAAGGGCGTGGAGGGCTGGGCTGGACTGTGTCCAGCCTCTTTGCGAGAAGAGTGGCAGTGGGAAGAAGAGACTCACACAAACCCCGTGTTCCACCTGCTGGATGAGCAGGCCTGCCACTGCCAGGATGGCCACACAGGAGTCAGCGCCGGGGTGGGACTCCCCCCTGGTGGAAAGGGGCAGGCACAGGGCCCAGACCCAAAGCAGGGTGCCTTGGGAGGACAGTGTGGAAGCGACGGCCAGGCCTCTGGCTCTGTGGCCCAACTGCTTCCGCCCAGTACCGCGTCTTCTATGGTGGGAACCTGGCTGGACCCAATGCAGGATTTCTGGGAGCCCACGCCCTTTCCCTCTTTCAGGATGCGGCTGGCCTCTCTGCGTGTCATCTGGCCTGGGTCGCACCTGGGAGGCCCTGCCTACCTTCCCCAGGTCCAGCTGCAACATCTGGGGCCCAGGAGGGCAGAGCTGGAAGGTGAGGGCACAGCAGTCTGGGAAGACTGTCTGCGGTGGGGTTCACGGGCTGGGGTTCCCTTCAAGACAGCGGAGTCTCTCCTGTCTTGTAAAGTCGGGTACGTAGGTGAAACTTTCTCTTTCTCCCGCTGCAGCGCCAGTTCCAGAGCTCCTGCCGGCTCTAGAGCCAGAGCAAGGGCCAGCTCCGGGGCCAGAGGCAGCTCCAGCTGTAGTTCCACCGTCCGCGCCGGAGCTGGAGGCGGCCTCACCACCAGCAGCCTCACCTCCAGCAGCCTCACCTCCATCGGCCTCTCCAGGGCCGGAGCGAGCGCCATCAGCTTCAGCCCCAGTGCCAGCTTCTGAGCTGGAGCAAGATGCGCCATTGACTTTTGGACGATCTCTGCCTCCAGCTGCCGAAGTCACCGCAGAAGCGAGCGCCGAGCTGAGAGAGGAGAGGCCTAAGCTGCTGGACTTCCCTCCGAAGCTGGTGGCCGAGCAGCTGACCCGGATGGATGCGGTGAGCAGCGGGGCTCTTGGGCTAGGTGGGGCCCGCCTTGGTGGGCCATCAGCTGCCCCAGACCTCCTGTTCCCTCAGCCGCAATCCAACGATGTGGGTGCAAGTCACAGCTCCCCCACTTACCCACCGGGTGACCTGGGCCACCTTCTGGCCCCCAAGTCCTTGCTGTCCCCACATGGACAGTAGAGAGCACACCAAGGGCGGGCACCTGCTGGGCAGAGTGGCTGTGCGGATGGATGAGGTCGAACAGAGAGGAAGCGGGGCAGAGAATAGCCCTCTGGTGGGGGAGGGAAGCTCACTGGAGTGCTGCCAAGTCCTGGGTCACTCACCCATCGGCCCAGGAGGCCTCAACAGCCTCCGTACTTATTAGACACCTAGTGCGTCCTTACCGACATGGAAGACAGGCAAACAAAGCCCATGGTTGTTGCTGCCTCGGGGGAACGTGCAGCTGAAAGGGGAGTGGGACCAGGGGGTGATGAGAACGGGTGGAAGATGCCCCTTGAGATGGGCAGGTGTGAGCCGTGTTCTGGTGCTTGGGGGAAGCAAGACTGGGCTGCGAGCCAATGGGACTTCTCTTCCCCGCCCCTATTGGGTCCTCGGTCATCCTGCGCTGGGCGGCCTCAGCGGACACAGACAAAACCCAGAGACTCCCAGAAGCTTCAGGCCACCTCCTCAGGTTCCTGAGCTGCAGCTGACCAGTGCCTCCTGCCTGGGGCTGCGGGGGCCTGCAGACTCTGAGCTCGGGTGTGGCAGGGTCAGGTGACAGTCCCCATCCTCCCCAGGAGCTGTTCAAGAAGGTGGAGCCCCGCCACTGCCTGGGTTTTGTGTGGTGCCAGCGGCCCAATGGGAGCAAGGAGTACCTGGCTCCCACGGTTCGGGCCACTATCAACCAGTTTCTTCACGTGTCCGGCTGCGTCATCACGACGTGCCTTGGGGACCTCAGCATGACGGCCCAGGACAGGGCCAGAGTCGTCGAGCTGTGGATTCAGGTGGCCAAGGTCAGTAGCGGCAGGGCCCAGGGAGCCCCTCCCTGGAGTCAGGGGGACTGCCCCTTCTCCTCTCGCAGCTTTCAGCCTTGAAGTCGGTGGTCTGGGCCTCGGCAAAGTCCTAGGCCCCTTGCTGCCAAGGGCCTGCTGACCTTGAGTGCTGGTCCCAGTGGTGGGAAGCTCCCTTCCCGCCCTGGGTTGAGCTAAAATCTTCCTGCCCGCGAGCGTTACTCATCAGCTCCCAGGTGTGCCCTCCCTCGCTTCCCTGGGCATCTGCCTCATCCAGGACAGCAGAAGCCCACGAGGGGACACAAGCCAGAGGAAGCAGGGCTCCATCCCGCCGTCGCAGCTCATTCCCTTCCCTTCCTCAGGAGTGCCGAGTCCTTGGAAATTATGCGTCCCTGCGTGCCATCGTGTCTGCTCTGCAGAGCCCCTCCATCAGCCGTCTGCAAAAGACATGGGGACGAGTTGCCAGGTGGGTAGGCCGTGCTCCATCCAAGCACCACCAGGGCGGACCAGACATCCCCCGTGCGACTGCCATGGACCCCTCATTCAGCTAGGACCATCTGGGAGGCAGCGGACCCTAGGGATGGGGACTGGCCTCCTTGCTCGGGTCTCTGAGACTCTCTGAGACCCTAGGCAGTGGCTCCCCCCTTGTCACATCCTGGATTGAGCCACACTGGAGATTTCCAAGGGTGTACTTCGCAGCAACGGAGCCCTCATCGGCAACCAACGCTGTTAGAAACAATGTGCTCAGTCGGAGTGGGAATGGAGGCCCCAGGTGACCGCAGGAGAGCCTCCACCCGAGTCCCACGGTGACCTCAGAGCTCCGAAGAACCCGGGGAAAACCCTCGTCCAGGCCCCAGGCCCTTTGAACCTTCCGGGTTCTCAGCCAAAGGCATTTCGCCTTCAACCGCCCCGGGTTTTCTTTCCTCCTTTCCTCTCCCCTCAGGAAGAGCTCTCGAAAGTTGAAGAGGTTCATCAAAGACCAGTGGGTGAGCAGGAGGCAGCTGGTGAAGGTAAGACGGAGGCTGCACATCTGGAAGGAGGGGGAGCGAGAGGGGAGGGGACCCGGCAGGATGAGCTTTGGTTCTCCTGTCACGTGAAGTTGGTCAGGAAAAGATGGACAGGAAGAGGGATGTGCTAGCTCCATGGGCAGGTGGGGGCAGTTTGGGACAGGAGGCCAGGGGCATGGGATAGAATGGTGCGGGCTGGACTGTTCCAGGAGGCTGAGGACCTGGCAGAAGGTGCCGGTGTCTGGCTTCCATGCTGCTCCATCAGCTGCCCTGCATCTTCCTCCTGGCCACTGGCTGGAGCGAGTGGGCGGGCTTCCTTTCTTCCGAAGTCAGCCCAGTCTGTGCTCAGGAAGCCAGGGCCCCACTGCTCCTTCTGTCTTCACTGTGCCTCGCAAGAAGGGCACCCTGCCTGCCTGAGGGATGGGCACTGCCGGATCCCACGGGCCGGGGGCACTCAGGGGCTTCCCAGCCTTGGGACGGACACTGGACCTGGGACAGATCTGTGTCCCCTCGGTGACTCCCCACTCTGGCCCCTAAAGTGGGCGCTGCAGACAGTCCCAGTGGGATGCTCACCCAGGTCCTTGTTGGCGATGACATGTGCCCCGGAGGGCAAGGGCAAGTGCCCAGGGAACTGATGGCTTCTTCAGGGATCCTTCCCGCCCAGACGTCAGAAGTTTCCTCGTAAAACAGAAAGGAAATGCCACCCCGCAGTGCCCTGGTCGCCCCCTCCCCTGCTAGTCAGACGTGGCATTCGGGGTCCCCATCCTGAGCGGATGAAGAAAGAATTCTGTGCAGGGGAACTCCCTGAGGGGATCCTAGGGAGCTGAGGGCTTTAGCAAGGCCTTGGCCTCGGCCTGGGATCAGAGACTCCTGGGCGTTGGGGCTGGCAGAAGCCACTTGACCAGGCCTCCTGAGACACCTCATCTCCCTCCATCCGTGGCTCGGCCCAGCTGGGGGCCCGAACACAGCCTGAGAGTCCCGAGGACAGCACTGTGGTCAGCGGCTGGGCAGAGGGTGGTGTGAAGGCAGAGGAGACAGGGGCCTGTGGCTGGGAGGGGGAGCAGCCTCTCCTCTGGGGCCCCCTGAGCAAGTCCCTGCCCCTGTGTGGGCCTTGGTCTCCTCATCTGGGAGCCAGAGGGAGATGAGCCGTGGTGCAGGCCTCACAGTGGGTGCCGAGGCTCAAGGGTGGGGAGGAATGTGGGGAGCTTGGACCTGGCTCCAGAGGCAGGCTTGAGCGGAGAGCAGTGATGACGGTCAGATGACGCTTGGGCCTCAGGAGACTGTGGGAGGCAGACAGAGTCCGTCAAACCTTCCAGACGAGGTAACAGGTTCAGGGAGGCCTGGGCGGGCCCAAGGTCACACAGGAGTGAGTGTTGGAGCTGGGATGGCTCTGGAATCAGAGCACCCTGGAGGCGGGAGCCGCAGGGGCACCAGGTGACTGGGGCCACATGTCCAGGGTCCCCGATCTGGGAGGGGTCTGGGAGGACACTTGGAGGGGAGCGTCGGCTCACTGGCCCTGTCAACACCCTGGCAGGAGGCGACCTCTATGTTGACCAGCCTGGAGACGGGCCCCACAGGTGCCCAGAAGGTAAGGGTGCCTGTGGAGGAGGGGCCCAGGAGTCGCAGGAGAGGGGACTCCCCTTCCTAGCCGGAGGTCTCTACCAGCAGAGAGGGAGCCTTTCTCCTCCAGCCCTGCTCCTGGTGCCACAGACCTGAAATGCCTGCATTGGAAGTGACCAGGAGGAGGCCTGGAACGGATGGGCGCACAACGGATTTGGGACAGGGAGGGGCGGGGACCACGTACCCTGGGTTTTGCCAGAGCCGGCTGCTGGGAGGTGCCTGGAGGAGTTTGGGGTTCCTGGAGGAGAGAAGAGGAGGAAATTGGGGGGAGGCCGCCTAGGTGGGTAGCTTGGGCTGGGCAGGAGGCTGGGGTGAGGAGTGGAGGAGAGGTCTTTGACGGCTCCTGAGAGCGGGATCTCATCACCGTCTCCACCCCGCTGGCACAGGGGCTCATCCCCTTCCTTGGCACATTCCTCAATTACCTACTGCTGCTGGACACCAACATGGAGGATTACCTGGAGGTGAGTGAGCCTGGAGGTGGGGCTGGGGATCAGGATTCGGAGATTTGGGAGGAGAGACTTGCACTGAGGCCTGAGCTCACAACCCTTGGCAGAGTCCTCTCGTGAGGGCCTCACAGCCACCCCGGGAGCTGGGTGTCATGGCCATCTTAGTGATGAGTGAATATAGGATCCAGGTGAGCCGCCAGTCCAGGCTGCCTGACTGCGGAGCTGCTGGAGGGTGTGTCTGAGCTGGACTCAGCCTCTCCCTCAGGCCCCGCCCCTGCAGGGAGTGAAGCCAGGCCCCTCCAAGGCAGGAAGCACACGAGTGGCTGAGCATCCCTTCCTGCCTGAGGCCTCAGTCTGTCTGTCTGTCAGAGAGGGCTGTCTTAGAATGTCCCTGAGCCATAGCCCCGTGGCCTCCTTGCTCTGGAGCTCAGAGTCTTGCCCGGGACCCATTCCCGTTTCTGGTAGCGCCTGCTCCCTGGTCGACCCTGCTGGTAGTGCAACCTGAGAAAGGGTGGAGACGGGGGCTAGCTATGGGCTAAGGGGGCTGTTGCTCATGGGCTTTGGCTCTCTGCCTTCCAGGGAAATGAGATCAATTTTGAGAAAAGGAGTGAGGTGAGCAGCTGTGGCCTCCCCGTGCGGAGGGTGGGGCTGTGGCAATCAGAGACTCCTCCGGGGAAGACCTTCTCTGGCCCGATGCCTTGGGCCTTGCTTTCCTTGGGAGAGTTCGGCACCCAGAGCTGGGAAAGCCGTCCCATTGGTGCGTGGGGGAAGGGGCTGGCACCAAGGACACCTTCCTGCAGGAGGAGCTATTTCAAGCCAACTGTGAGAACGAGCAAGTCCTGCACGGAATTGGAGGGAAGGAGGGTTCCCATGTGGGCCAAGACCCCAGACCAGCTCCTTGACCCTCTTCTCACCTGTCTGAGTCCCCAGCACGGTCCCCCACCCAGGCCCCGTCTGCATCATGTCCTTTCTCCCAGGAATTCAAAGTCACCGAGCAGATCTTCCTGCTCCAGGAGGCAGTCCATCTTTACCACATTGAGGCTGAGGAGCGATTTGGGGCCTGGTTCGAGGCCATGGAGCCCCTCAGCGAGGATGAGAGGTGAGGCGGGGCAGGAGTTGGTGAGGGCAAGGCGGACTCTCTCTGATGGCCAGCTCCAGGGAGCCCGTGCCCGTGGCTTCCGGGTCAGTCCCGGGGCTTGTCGCATGGTCACCCGTGGGGCCCTGGGACTCCAACTGCTGGCCGTCTCTGGGAGGGTCACCTGAGGTGTGGCTCCCGGTAGCTGAAAAGTCCCCTCTGTCCTTTAGCTACAGCCTGTCCTGCCACCTGGAGCCCCCACAGGAGAGGGCCGGCAAGATGCGCCGGTTTTTCCTGCCCAAGAAGAACCGCGCGTCTCTCAGCTCAGGGCTCGGTGAGTGTCCAGACAGGCAGGGACTGAAGCCAGGGGCTCCGGAAAGCTTCGGGCTAAGCACGGGCCTAGGGAGATGGACAGCCGGCACGGGGATCCCAGCTCCACTGCTGACCAGGCCTGTGAGGGACAATTCCCTTGACCTTTGTGGGACTCAGCTTCCTCTTCTGTGAAATGGGTGAAGCGAAATGCCAGCTCCCATGTCAGGGACAATGGGGTAGTGTTGACTGAACACTCAGGACAAGGTTTGGAGCAGAATGCAGTGGGGCTGAGGTGTTGGGCTGGGATACTGGTGTGACCCCCCCAATCATCAGTGTCTTCTCTTCAGTCACCAGACCCCTGACGCAGAACCCAGCAACAGTGGCAGATCCCGGTCCTTCCAACAGCTCGAGTGCAGCCTGCTCTTCAGCGGCGGGGACGCGGCTGGGAAACACGCGGGGCCCCAGGCCGGCTCCTCCCATGCTGATGGGGAGAAGAACATTCTAAGCCTTTTCCTGGGAGCCCTGGAGCCCAAGAGGGAGGGGACGACCCCACCCCACAGGCCTGGCAGCTCCACCCCAGCGCCTGTTTACCACTTGGGAAGGGGCCGTATTTCTTTCGTGTTAGTAGTTAGTGCTAGTTTTGAATTTGATGTTAAAATCCTGTTTCTGTTCCAGCCTGCGAGTCACGGTCTGGTTCTTTCCCCTCCTGTGCTCGTGTCAAGGAGACACAGACTCTCGCGTTCCTCCTGGAATGAAGAAATCTTGCAGGGTCTCGGCTTATTGTATGTGAGAGAAGGGAGAAGGGCCAGGCCCCTCCCTGGATACTGAGGGACACCTCCGCGCCCCCCCTTACTCAGAGGACGGCTTCATTTCAGTGTGGTTCACGTGGGCCAGGAGCAGAGACAGCACCCAGAGCTCCTGGCATTTAGAGGGTGGAGGTACTTTCACAGGCAGAGCAACAACCACTGGAATGCGGGTGTCTTTAAAATGGCACGGGCCAGCACCACGACCTGCCCCAGGACAGTGGCTGCTTTTCCACCCCTTTGGAGGAGAGGCCACGTTTTCGGCTTCTCTTGTGGAGGTTCCTCTTCACCAGATGTTAGGAACTTGTCGTTTTCTAATGAGGCTCTGGACAGCAGCAGCTCTAAGTGCAGAGAACGATGTAAAAGCTCAAAACGTGCATGTGGAGGGTCAAGGCCGGAGAAGGTCATGTGCAGATGGACTAAGGGCAGGCAGGACCCTCCCTCCCCCGGCCCCTCTGGGGGCTCCATGTTCACCCTTCACCTGGATTGGAATCCTCTGGGATCCTGGTCCACGGCTCTGAATTCCTTTCCCTGCAAGTTTGGTATCCAGGGGGACAGATCTGTGATGCAGCTTTGAAGGCTACATCTGGGCATCCTTCCCGACGCATCACTGCTCCTTGTCCACCAGGATTTCCTGCCTCCGTGCACTTCCTTCTGCAATTCTTGGAAGGGCAGAAATTCCCTCGAATGCCTCGGCCTCTCTGTCCCGTACCTCGTGGCCACTCCTCCCTGGCAGGGTCTGACGGATCACGGGTGGAGTCTGCTTTGCAAACATTAGATACCCTAATCCTGGCCAAAGAATGACCTATACTCTCCCTCGCTGCCCAGGGTGACATCTGGGCCCCTGTGGTTCTGAGGTGTGTGGTCTCAGGCAATCACCTGTTCACACACTCAGGCATGTTGTTTCTGACTCATCCTAACGGGGCAGGAGGACCTGAGCCTATAAACCATGCAGCCCCTCGGAGGGCTGTGTTCTCTTGCCCAGCCTTATGCTCCGTTTATGGTGTGGGTGTGAACCTTTCCCGTTGGAAGCTTTCAGAGATGAGTCGTGAGAGGAGGGTGGTTGAGGGGTCCAGCAGGGAACGCAAGCAAACGGATGACGGGTAAACACAGCCTGACAAAATTAAAACACTTAAATGGTTCCAGTCTGGTGGTGAGCAGACACTGCTCCGAGCTCACTCCAAGAACCCACCCGGTGACCAGGAGCTAGAGGGTTACCACCTGGCATTTTGAACGCCCACCCCCCCCACCCCACCCCGGGAAAGACCCTGTAAGACTAGGACCACAGGAAGTGCTTGGCCCTTCTGAGTTCTCCCCTCCTTTCTGATGGCTGCAAGTGTCACCCAGACACACAGCAGCGTGAACCCTGCCAGGGAGGCCTCCTCAGTACGGCCAGCAGCTGAGGAGAAATGCTGGTTCCCAGCAGCCCAGGCCCTTCTTGGTATGGCACAGCCATCCAGGAAGGTGACTTTCTAAATGGAAGCCGGAGCCGGCTGTACCTTCCCGCCACAGAGAAAGAGAAGTGCCAAGTCCCAAGGCTAGTGCAGGCCCAGGAGGAAGACACCGTGTCCAAGGGGTTTCCCTCACAGGGCCGTGAGGCTCCTGAGAGCCGACCCTTTGGTTGCAGCGCTTTGTTTGTCATGAGCCTACCAGACGGCAGAGGACAATAACTCGCTGCCTCTTTGGGCTTCCAATGGCCAAAAATGAACTGATCGCCAGCAAAAAGAGGCCCACATGTGCAGCACCTGTATCTCATCAGTCTTTATGTTACTTTGATATAAATTTTAGAGAGAGAGCTATATATATATGTTCACTCACACACAAATATATCATGCACTCTAACTTATTCCAAACAGAATCAAGAAATAATACTCATACTCCTCAAATGCACGGTTTTGCAGCTGGTTCCCTCTCGGTAGCTGGTATTTATAAGCACCTTCTTCCAGGACCCATTTCATCTTCCCTTCGCCCTCCACAAACCCCGCGGCTGGTCATGGTGCTCTGCCTGGTTAGGGGACCATAACCTGCCTTCCTGAAGGGTCTGGGTCATGGCAGTCCTACCTGGATTGGATTCTGCTCATTCCCTGGGGACTTCAAGCCCAGGACGTGCTAGCCCACAAAACGCGGTCAGGAATCTCCTGAAGTCCACACGTGGGCTTCCTCCTCTCCAGGCTGAGGAGCAGAGGGAAGCCCGAGTCCCAGAGGAACACGAGGGCTCCAGACAGTGTCTGCTTTGCATGTCAAGATGGAGAAAACTCAGGGGAAACTCTGAGGGTGAAGCAAGGCAGTCCGTTGTCATCATTCTCTGCACTGAATCCACCCAGACGGTTCCAGCAGAGGCTCCACAACAAGCAGCCCCAAGCACCCAGGCGGGAGGCCGGCTGCGCTGTCCTGCCTGGGCTTGCCCAGTACATGCATGGTCTACATATTTTGCAAATGACCACAGCTGAAGATGCCCAAGGGCTAAGATTCACCCTGAGCTAACATCCATTGCCAATCTTCCTCGGTTTTTTTTTTTTTTTTCGCTTGAGGAAGACTAGCCTTGGGCTAAGATCTGTGCCCATCTTCCTCTATTTAACACGTGGGATGTCTGCCACAGCATGGCCCGATAAGCGGTGTGAATGTCCACAACCGTGACCCGAACGTGCCAATGCCGGGCCTCCAAAGTGGAGTGGGCCAGTTTAAGCCCTGCGCCACCCTAGGTTATTTTAACACATCACTCTCAGAAACTGATAAATCTGTCACGTGAAGGTAAGCAATTCTAAAGAGGATTTCCATAATACTGCAAGCTCCATCCCTCCAATAGACAATCAAGTCCTAACAAGCAGCGGTTTATTGTCACGTTGCTGATGCCGGAAAAGGTCTCTGTTGACAGCACGATCCCTCAAAGGCCTTGTCCATTTCTGTGAATCCAATTTCCAGCACATAGAGATCTAAAGATTGAGGCAAATGTGGTCTTTCCTCCTTGCAACTCTGAATTAACATGCAATAAAGAGCAGAAAAATGGAGACCTGGAAGCAGACCTCTTATTTGAGAACAGAGATATACCAGCGCTTTTGAAATGATCTTTGGAGTCTACCGGAGTATTGCACAGAAGGAATGATCCATTCCGACTAGGTAGGTTTTACTGTGTCGCTGTGAGGGCGACAACGGAATCATCCCGCGAATCGGTAACTCTCTGTGACTTTCAAGCGCAGATAAATAATATACTTCGGAAAGGAAAATGCGAGAGCACCGTGAAACGGAAAGCCCTCCTTGCTCTACTCAGCTGAAATCCAGTCTCTCCTCCACAAGAAATCCCTGTCTATGCTTCCTACGTCCCACAGAGGAGTTTAATAAAAGAAAAGGATTGGTATGTCTTGAAGTTGCAAGAGCTCAAGCAAGAAAACGTGGGACCCTTCAAGGAGACGTCAGTGAAGTGCCGGGCTCCATCTCAGGGGCACCAGCGTCTCCTCTCTTTCCTGGTGCTGTCAGCACATCCTTCTTGGGCGCTCACTTTCTCTGCCTGGCTGCTGAGCCTGTCCACAATCGCTCTCTCCCGCCCTCTTCCCCGTCCCCTCCTGTTTGCTCAGATCTTCCACAGTCACCAGCAATTGTTGGCCGTGGAGCTATGGGATGCCCAGACCAGTTCCCAGAATCATCTCTGCCAAATCTGAGGAAGGGCAGGGGTGTGTATGGGACTGGACGGGGCACCCCATGCGAGCGCACCCCGCAGGAATTCACCTCTGCTGCAAGGTGCAATTTTGCAAGGCTACGGCAAGTTCCAAAGGGCTTGCCACTTCTCTCCTGCCAGCAGACCTGTTGGGGCTGGTGCCACGTGCTCTCCCAGTGACCCCTCACTGCTGGGTGGGATGGCATTCTAGTAACTGGCCTTCTGAATATGTAACTGCGCATCCTCAAAGAGATGGGAATTCTTAATCCGGGCTTTGGTTTGGGTTGATTCCCACGATCACGCAGCTTCCTCTGCGAAGACTTGACCATCATCACTTCTTTTCCTCTCGTCCTGTAAAAGTAATCATGAAACTGGACCCAAATGAGAAATGAAGCATGGCTTCTTAGGACAATTATCTCAGTTTCCCTGTACTTCCACCCTTCCTCTCTCCCTCTGGAGCTCTTCTGACCTGTGTCCCAGGACATCGTCAAGCAGATTTGGGTCAAGGACAGAAAGCTCAAGGTCAAAACTCAGGACTGCTCCAGATCAGTTTTCCTCCCCCGTCTCGTAACACCCCCTCCTTGTTTCAGTGTGATTTTATTCTCTTTTGTTGCTCTTGCCATTCTCATCTGTGCAAGTCCTGGCACTCTCTCTGAGGACACGTGATCCCCCAGCTTACTATAGATCCCAATTCCCAACCTTTCTGTGTTTTCTGACTATTCCTTTGGTTAACCCATTGGCCAGTTGTTGCTCTTAGCCTCTTTAGGGTCTAAATCAATTGTGACATTATCAACTACCCCACTCTTAGCGACTCACTCCCAGGTCCTGACATTTACATAACCCAAACGATCATGTTCACAACTAAATAAGTTAGAGTCCAGCCCCATGGCTGAGTGGTTAAAGTTGCGTGTGTTCTGCTTCAGGGGCCTGAGGTTTGCGGGTTCAGATCCCAGGTGCAGACCTACTCCACTCATCGGCCACGCTGTGGAGGCATCCCACGGACAAAGGAGAGGAAGACTGGCACAGATGTTAGCTCAGGGTAATCTTCCTCCTAAATAAAGAAATAAACCCTTCAGAAAATGTATTCATCCACCACAAATTCCTGATTTCCAATATGTCTTCAAACATTCGTACAGAAGATACCTGTTCCTTCAGATCGGAAGTGATGCCAGATCACCATGTCCTCACTTTAATTTCCTCGTGGACCTGTCAGTCCTACATTCCACGGACTGTGATCTCAATAATTTCCTTGAAATAATCAAAAATTCCTTACCACTCGTCTTATTTGTGTTGTAAAACCCGGGAGATCCTGATTATCTGCTTTGCCATTCTACTGCTAGTCTTATGATAACTGCTGAAGAAAAAGCACACAACACGATATTTTGTCATCACCATAAAGACAAAATCATCTGCATCAACTGGGAAGCATCCATAATGCCTGGACATTTTTTTTTCTTTTTTCATCTCTCGGGTCAATAGCAAAAACACCAAGGCACTCAGTTAACAAATGGGCAAAGGAGTAGAATAGCCATTTTTCCAAAGAAGACACACAAATGGCCAACAGCCACATGAAAAGGTGCTCAGCATCACTAATCTTTAGGGAAATGCAAATCAAAACCACAAGGAGATATCACTTGACACCGGTTAGGGCGGCTATTATCAAAAAAAGTAGAGGTGACAAATGTTGGTGAGGTTGTGGAGGAAAAGGAAGCCTTGCAACTGTTGATGGGAATGTAAACTAATACTGTAATGATGGAAAATAGTCTGGAGGTTCCTCTAAAAATTAAACCTAGCGTATAATGTAGCAATCTCACGGTATTGTGTTTTGTACTTCAAATTTCTAACAGAGTATATATTCTGTTAAGTGTTCTTAAAGCAAAATAATGATAATAGTAAAGGGGGTGGGAGGAAACTTTGGTAGATGATGGATATGTTTATGGCCTCGATGGTGGTGATGGTCTCATGGGTGGACACTTATGTTCAAATTCATCAAGTTGCATATGGAAAAGTATGACATCATTACCGATTCTTCTGCACCTTAAAACACAACATGTCCTCATCCAGAAAATGAATATTGACTACGTCTGGGGACAGACGTTAGTTAGACTTATCGTGGTGATTATTTCACGATACATGCAAATCATTATATTGTACAAATGAAACTAATATAAAGTATATGTCAATTATACCTCAATTAACAAGCGCACACATCATACAAGACTATTTGAACACTGTAAACGAGTTCAGTGAATCCCTGAAAAAATCCCATCCCCAAATGTCACAGGAAGCAAGGAGGATGAAGTAAGATGGAAAGTTGTTGTGCAAAGCTGCATGCAAATTAAAATCCTTTAAGTTGCGTTCAGCTGCTGTCACTGCAAACCAAGACAAGCATGGACAGTCCTTGGTGAGTCAGCTTCCGGTCAGCTCTTCCCCAAGGCCCGGCAGTCATGCGCCCCTCCCCTAGTGGGTCACTCTGCTCTGTCCTCCAAAGTGGCCAGCAGGAAACCCTGGTAAGATTCTGGAGGACAGCCGCTTTCTATCCTAGATACTCACGTTTTAACAGACACTCGAGATGAAATGTCAAGACTTAAAAGCATAAGTGTCTATTTGTGTAGTGTAGGGTATAAGGGAAACCATAGGAGGTCTTTTCAGCATCTCTCAACTCATAATGCAAACATAGCCCTGTCTTCAGAAGGACCGTC